>NC_069780.1:165629315-165932345 GCF_027406575.1 Nycticebus coucang | reverse complement strand
GGGTTTTCACTTTCTCCACATCCTCACCAACAGTTGATGTTGTCTTTTTTATAGTAACTGTTTTGCTGGGTTTGTCATGGTGTCTCGTTGTGATTTTATTTAGGATATTCCTAACAACTAATGATGTTCAGCACTTTTTTCATGTGCTTATAAACCATTTGCATGTATTATTCTCAGTGAAACATCTAAGCAAGTTTTTTGCCCATTCTTTAATTGCATTTTTTGTTTTGTTTTTTTGAGAGAGAGAGTCTCACTTTGTTGCCCTTGATAGAGTGCCTTGGCGTCATAGCTTACAGCAACTTCAAACCCTTGGCTCAAGCAGTTCTCTTGCCTTCACCTCCCAAGTAGCTGGGACTACAGGCAACCACAACACCCAGCTATTTTTAGAGACAGGTCTCTCTTGCTCAGGCTGGTCTCAAACTTCTGAGCTCAGGCGGTCCACGGGCCTGGGCCTCCCAGAGTGCTAAGATTACAGGCTTGAGCCACGCACCCAGGCCTTTGTCTTCTTACTCACTTGTGAGAGTTTGTTTATATTCTGTATTTTAATAAGGGCTTTATCAGAAATGCAGTTTGGTAATATTTTCTCTCGGTCTCTGTGGCATATCTTTTCATTTTCTGTTGCTGTCTTTAGAAGTATGGAAGTTTTTAACCTGCGGCCTTCCGATTTTCAAGATTGTTCAAAGGAGGCAAGAAAAGCGTCATCTTCTTCTGGATTAGTTTTTTTTTTTTTTCTAGTTTCTTAAGGTGTAGGGGCTTAAGTTAGTGATTTGAGACTATCTGTTCTTTTCTTTTTTTTTTCTTTTTTTTTATTAAGTCTTTTGTACATAGATCATAAATACATTTATGCCCATTTCAGTGTGTTGATTATTTGTACAAATTGGAGTGCTTACATCATGCTAATCAGCATAGCTTTCATCTCATTTACCCAATTATAGCATTATAATTTTGTGTTCTACATTTGTGTTCTACACATGATAGAACCAGCTTGTACTTGCAATGTGTTCCATTGTTGTGGTCTCCCTACTATCCCTCCCACCCCCTCACCATCCCTCGCCCTCCCCTTCCCTCCTTCATCACAGACTAAAGTTGTGTTTCATTTTTCATATGCAAGTATGAGTTATTATAAATTTGTTTCACAGTAGTGCTGAGTACATTGGATACTTTTTGTTCCATATTTGTTCTTTTCTAATATAGGAATTTAAAGCTATAAATTTTCCTATAAACACTGCTCAGCTACCCATAAAATTTACTATGTTGTGTTTTCATTTTCATTCAGCTCAAAATACTTAATTTCTCTTGTCGTCTCTCCTTTGACCCATGAATTTTCTCAGGTTGCTTTCTGTTTATGGATTTTAATTTCATTTTTTACTGTCAGGTAGTACAGTACCCTTTTTGTTTCAGTTGTAAATTTGCTGAAATTTATTTCGTGGCCCAAGATGTGGTCAGTTTTGGAGAATGTTCTTATATGCTTAAAAGGAATGTATATTCTGTATTTTGGAGTGGAGTGTTCTATAAATTTTAGTTAGGTGAGTAATGATGGGTGATATTGTAGCTGAGGTCTTTTATATCCCTGTCAGTTTTCTCTTTAGTTTTATTTATCCTTCATTTCCATCAGTTTTTGCTTCATATATTTGGCAGCTTTGTTGAGAGGTACATATATGTTATATTCCTGATGTGTTGACTCTTTTATCATAGGAAATACCATCTTTCTCTTTAGTATTATTTTTCTTAATGTCTGTTTTTTTCTGCTGTTAATAGCCACTCTTGCTTTCTTATTGTTACTGTTTGTATGGAATAGCTTTTTCTATTCTTTTAATTTCAATGTATTTATATCTTTGAATCTAAGGTATGACTTTTGTAGAAATATATAATTGGGTTTTGTTATTTTAACCAACATGATAGTCTCTGCCTTTTTTTTATTAATTAAATCATAGCTGTGTACATTAATGCGGTCATGGAGTACAATGTGCTGGTTTTATATACCATTTGAAATATTTTCATCTAACTGGTTAACGTTGCCTTGGCGGCATTTTCTTAGTTACTGTGTTAAGAAATTTATATTCTGCATTTAGTAAATTTCACATATACCCTTGTAAGATACACCGTAGGTGAGGTCCCACGGATTACCCTCCCTCTACCTCCCCTCCCTCATCCCCTTCCCTTCCTTTCCCCTTTCCCCATATTCTTGGGCTATAATTGGATTATAGCTTTCAATTGGTTTCATAGTAGGGCTGAGTACATTGGGTACTTTTTCTTCCATTCTTGGGATACTTTGCTAAGAAGAACATGTTCCAACTCCATCCATGTAAACATGAAAAGAGGTGAAGTCTCCATCTTTCTTTGAGGATGCATAATATTCCATGGTATACATATGCCACAATTTATTAATCATTTGTGGGTCGATGGGCACTTGGGGTTCTTCCATGATTTAGCAATTATGAATTGGGCTGCGATAAACATTCTGGTACAGATATCTTTGTTATAGTGTGATTTTTGGTCTTTTTGATATATACCTAGTAGAGGAATTGTAGGATGGAATGGCAGGTCTATTTTTAGATCCCTAAGTGTTCTCCAAACATCTTTGCAAAAGGAACATATTAGTTTGCATTCCCACCAGCAGTGTAGTAGTGTTCCCTTTTCTCCACATCCACACCAATATCTCTGGTTTGGGATTTTGTGATATGGGCTAATCTTACTGGAGTTAGATGATATCTCAAAGTAGTTTTGATTTTGCACTTCTCTGATGATTAAGGATGATAATTTCTTCATGTGTCTGTAGGCCGTGCACCTGTCTTCTTCAGAGAAGTTTCTCTTCAAGTCCCTGGCCCAGCTGAGATGGGATCACTTGTTCTTTTCTTGCTAATCTCTGTGGATTTTGGTTATTAAACCTTTGTCGCAGACATAACCTGCAAATATCTTCTCCCGTTCTGAGGGCTGTCTGCTTGCTTTACTTACTGTGTTCTTGGCTGTGCAGAAGCTTTTTAGTTTGATCAGGTCCCAGTAATGTATTTTTGGTGTTGCTTCATTTGCCGGGGGTGGGGGTGGTCCTCCACCTAAAATATTCACCCAGGCCGATTTCTTCCAGTATTTTCCCTGCACTTTCTTCTAGTATTTTTATAGTTTCATGTCTTAAGTTTAAATCTTTAATCCAGTGAGAGTCTATCTTAGTTAATGGTGAAAGCTCTGGGTCCAGTTTCAGTCTTCTACAGGTTGCCAGCCAGTTTACCTAGCACCATTTGTTAAACAGGGAATCTTTTTAACTGAATGTTAAAACTGAATGTTCTTAATTGGCTTGTCAAAGATCAAATAGTGGTAAGTAGCTGGGTTCATCTGTTAGTTCTCTATTCTGTTCCATACATCTACCTCTCTGTTTTTGTGCCAATACCATGCTGTTTTGATCACAATCGATTTATAGTGTAGTCTGAGGTCTGGTAGTGTGATTCCTCCTGCTTTGTTTTTATTTCTGAGTAATGTCTTGGTTATTCAAGGCTTTTTCTGATTCCATATAAAATGAAGTATTTTTTTGAGATCTTTAAAGTATGACCGTGGAGCTTTAATAGGGATTGCATTAAAATTGTATGTTTCTTTGGGTAGTATGAACATTTTAACAATGTTGATTCTTCCCAGCCATGAGCATGATATGTTTTTTCCATTTGTTAACATCTTCAACTATTTCTTTTCTTAGAGTTTTTTAGTTCTCTTTATAGAGATCTTTCATGTCCTTTGTTAGGTAAACTCCCAAACATTTCATTCTTTGGCACTAGAAGGAATAGAGCCCATGACTGTTTTTTCAGCATGACTATTGTTGGTATATATAAAAGTTACAGATTTATGAGTGTTGATTTTGTAACCTGAGACATTGCTGTATTCCTTGATCACTTCTTTTTTTTTTTTTTCACTTTATTTATTTTTTTTATTAAATCATAACTGTATACATTGATATGATCATGGGGCATCATACACTCACTTCATAAACCATTTGACACATTTTTATCACAGTGGTTAACATAGCCTTTCTGGCATTATCTCAGTTACTGTGCCAAAACATTTACATTCTACATTTACCAAGTTTCGCAAATACCCCTGTAAGATGCACCACAGGTGTGATCCCACCGATCCCCCTCCCTCTACCCACCCCCCTCCTTGATCACTTCTAAGAGTTTTGTAGAATCACTTCTAAGAGTTTTGTCCAAATATACAATCATATCATCTGCAAAGAAGGAAAATTTGATCTCTTCTGACCCTATGTGGATACCCTTGATTACCTTTTCTTGCCTAATTGTGATGGCTAAGACTTCCATTACAATGTTAAAAAGCAGTGGAGACAATGGGCAACCTTCTCTGGTTCCTGATCTGAGTGGAAATGATTTCAATTTAACTCCATTCAATATGATATTGGCTGTGGGTTTGCTGTAGATAGTCTCTATGGGTTTAAGAAATGTCCCTTCTATACCCATTTTCTTAAGTGTTCTGATCATGAAAAGATTCTGGATATTATCTAAAGCCTTTTCTGCATCAATTGAGAGAATCATATGGTCTCTGTTTTTTATTTTGTTTATGCAATGAATTATATTTATAGATTTACGTATACTGAACCAGCCTTGAGACCCTGGGATAAAACCAACTTGGTCATGGTGTATAATTTGTTTGATGTGTTGCTAGGATCTTGCTGAATATTTTTGCATCAATATTCATTAGTGATATTGGTCTATAATTTTCTTGTTGCGTCTTTTCCTGGTTTGGGGATCAAGGTGATGTTTGGTTTATAGAATGTGCTGGGTAGAATTCCTTCTTTTTCTATATTGTGGAAAAGATTGAGTAATACAGGTCCTATTTCCTCTTTAAAGGTTTGGTAGAATTCTGACGTGAAGCCATCTGGTCCCAGGCTTTTCTTTTTAGAGGGATTTGGTATAGTTGATGCTATTTCAGAATTTGATACAGGACTTTTCAACATTTCCACTTCATTCTGGCTAAGTCTAGGAAGGTAAGGTTGTGTGCTTCTAAGTATTGGTCTGTTTCCTTCAGATTTTTGTATTTCTGAGAATAGAGTTTCTTGTAATATTCATTAAGAATTTTTTGAATTTCTGAGGAGTCTGTTGTTATTTTGTCTTTACCATTTTTGATTAATGAAATTAGAGATTTTACTCTTTTTTTCCTGGTTAGGTTAGCCAAAGGTTTATCTATTTTATTGACCTTTTCAAGTCTTTGCCTTTCGAATGCACTGTTCAGTCTATTCTGATTCAGCATCATTATGGATATGATTGGATTTACTTTTGACATTCTTTCTTTACTGCTTTCTTTTGTATTAAATAGTGTACCATTTAAATTTCTCTGTTGATTTATGGCTTTTTTTTCTTTATGAGGTAGGATCTTGCTAGATTGTGCAGGCTGGATTGGAGTGGCTAATCACAGGCAAACTACAGCCATTCTATCTGTGGGCTCAAGTGGTTGGTCTTCCAACCTCACACTCTTGAGTAGCTGGGACTATAGGCACATCATCATGTCTAGCTCTCTGTTGAGTATTTTATTTTAAATTAAATTTATATACTTTATTCATTTTGTTTTTATTGTTGGGGATTCATTGAGTGTACAAAGAACCAGGTTACAATGATTGCATTTGTTAGGTAAAGTCCTTCTTATAATTGTCTCTGTTGAGTTTTTAAAACTACTTTTTGAGTTATTTTCTTAGTGATTCCTGTAGGAATTACAGTATGCTTCTTAATTTGTATCATAGTCTATATTTGTAGTTCAATTTTTATCCCAATAGAGCAGTAGGGAAAAACCTTCCTTTAAAAATAAAGACTAAAGTAGATTTGTCTAGAATGGAGGTACTAAGTTTTTAAATATGTATTGCTTTTAAAATCACAAATTTTTATACTTGATGGTTCTGGCTTTTTTATATTTCTTAGCTTTTGATTTTGTCAGGTCTAGTGTGTTTTCCATAGCACTTAACTATCCATGCCAGAATTTAATGGAATTTATATCTAGTTAAGTGCAGAAACGGAACTTACATTGAATTTTGTATATAAGATTCACAGTTTCTTGAAATAAAACTCTCAGTTTCCCCATTACACTAGCTGAGGTAATAGAATTTCCCCCCACTGTTGCTTCCAAAAGCTTTATAATATGCATTATTCCTATTTCTTACATCACTAGTCAAGTTGAACTCCTTCTAACTAAATTTTCTTTTACCTTTTAAATTCTGAGATTTTCCTTGGTCACAGGTATTTATGAAAAATGTATTTTATTTGATATGTTTGCAGAGTAGTTACTTAAAATTTGTTCAATTTGTTGACATCTGATGAGATAGTAGACACATTATTTTTCATTTCTGGGCTTTGGTCTTAGATTGAGCATTTCATCTGATTTCAGGAAGGAAAAAGGATAACAAATTAGGATCCATAGCATGCTTAAAGTAAAAGTTTGTCTTTTATATCAATTCAATAGTAATTTTTTTTTTTAAGACATACTCTCACTATGTTGACCTTAGGGTGCTGTGGCGTCATAGCTCACAGCAACCTCAAACTCTGGGGTTTGTGTGATTCTCTTGCCTTAGCTTCCCAAGTAGCTGGGACTACAGGCTCCTGCCACAACGCCCAGCCATTTGTTGTTGTTGTTGCAGTTGTCATTGTTGTTTAGCTGGCCCAGGCTGGGCTTGAACCCATCAGCCCTGATGTATGTGGACAGCTCTGAGCCTCAACAATAATTTTTTTAACCAATTTAATTTTTAGTTTAATAATTAAATCTGAGAGAGTTTTAGTTGTGGTTTCAAAAACCAATATTAAAGTGCAAATATAATGCCAACAGGCTTTTGTTATTTACTCTTCCTTGATTCCTCATCAGCAATACAGCATGTATTATGATAAGTAAGAATTTACTAGTATCACTAGCTTTTTATCGATCTGCTTTGGATTTTATCTACACTTTTCCAAGGACAATTTCTAGTCTATTAAAACTTACATTCTTATTTTTCTATTCTTCATAAGAATATTAAAGAGGGGATTCTAGAATTTGACATATCTCTGTTAAAATGTGATTCCCTCTCTAATAACAAAAACATGACACTGCCAATATAAGTTTAACATGTGAAGATTATGGTTTTAAGATCACCATATTTATGTTTGTGTATGACTTCCTAAAGTCATATGCAACCTCAAACTCCTGGGCTTATGCGATTAATTAACTTGCACAGTGTCCAGATTTTATACAGTTTACCTAATATTTGATTGCCTAAGGCAGTGGTTCTCAACCTTCCTAATGCCACATCCCTTTAACACGGTTGCTGTTGGTCATGACCCACAGGTTGAGAACTGCTGGCCTAAGGCCTTGAGTTTTTCATCTAAGACATTTTCTCACAGATTCTCACTTGTTTACATTTTAATTTAACCTGTTAGCCATATGACCAGCATTGTGTTTTAGGTATTATGGAGAGATTTTAAAAGTTAATTTAAAAAATTAATGATACAAGATTCTGCTTTAAAATGTTAATGAAATGATTAGGATATAACTGTGCATGGCTGGATGCTCACTTGGGTGCATGTAATACAGCAGTTCATTAAAGGAAAAAGCTGTGAAGTAAAATGGTGGAGGAAGGTTTCAAGAAAGAAATGGAGCTTGAAGGATGGGTGAAATGATACAGGAACAGAGGTTAGATAGATTTCGTTTAGATATAATTTTAAAAATAGCTATATAGACGCTTGGGTTGTTTCCAGTTCTTGGCCATTACAAAATTACCTTATGTCGTGTTGGCGCCTGTGGCTCAAGTTGTTAAGGCGCCAGCCATATGCACATGAGCTGGTGGGTTCAAATCCAGCCCAGGCCCGCCAAACAACAATGACAGCTGCAATGAAAAAAATAGCTGGGCGTTGTGGTGGGCGCCTGTAGTGCCAGCTACTTGGGAGGCAGAGGCAGAAGAATCACTCGAACCCAAGAGTTGGAGATTGCTGTGAGCTGTGATGCCGCAGAACTCTATCCAGGGCGACAGCTTGAGGCTCTGTCTCAAAACAAACAAACAAAACAATTATCTTAAGTCCATTTTATGCTGGGTAATTTATAAAGAATAGATTTATTTTTTACAGTCATGGAGGCTGGAAATTAAAATGGAGGGGCCCATGTCTGGCAAAGGCCTTTTTGCTGTGTCATCTCCTGGTGGAAGGGGGAGAGAACGCAGGTGGCGTGGAAAAAAGTGGAGGGAAAGGAGCTTAAAAAAACCTTTTTTTAAAATTAGAAACTACCAAGATAACTAACTCTTTCCTGTGGTAACAGCATTTATGAATTCATGAAGGCAGAGACCCTGTGATCTAATCACTTTTTAAAGGTCCCAACTCCTAACACTATTACCTTGGCGATTAAGTTTCCAATACATGAGGTTTGGAGAACACAGCCAAAATACAGCACAGATAAAGCTTCTGTGAATGTTATACAGGTTTTGCATGAACTTAAGTTTTCGTTTCATGAATAGCCAGTTGTGTACAATTGCCATTTTACATTACATGTATGTTTGTTCTTTAATTATTCTGAGGCAGTTCTTAAACTTTGTTTGTGAAAACAATTATTCTTTCCAGGGCCTTAAAGCTATTCTGTAAACACAATTATTGTAATTCAAGTTACTGTTTTTAAAGAGTGTAGACAGTCTTGTACTAAAAGAGAGAAACAGATTCAAAGCTAGGTAACTACATATATGTCATACTCAGTACCTAAGGCATATATGTAAATAACCAGTAGATTACTTTTTAAAGTAGGTTGAATCAAAATAAATGGAGAGACCCTTCATGTGGCCCATCAATCAGGTGAGGTATATTCTAATTTGTATGTACCTTTTCTCCCTAATCTTCTGTCAGTCTCTTGCTGGAATTTCTTTCTTCAGTAGGTCCTTGGTCTGTGGATTAGAAGAATGAACCCATGGACCACAGATCAGTGGGAAGATAGGATTTTATTAGACAGAAAGGAATACAGAAGGAGTAAAAAGGCCCAGAGCTCTGGCAAAGGGGAAGACCCTAGTCAGAAGTCTCTCCCTGGGTCCTTTGTCTAGGGGTATATACTGTATGGAGAATTATATTTTGGCTAGTTCTTGGTAGGTGGGAAAACAGCTTTTCAAAGTTAAGGAGTGCATTAACAAATGAACGAATGTATGCTATCCCTCTGCTGGGGGTCCTTGCAGTTCTTGTCTCAGAGAAAGGATTAGGATGTGTACTCTTACTCAAGGTGGAACCACCCAAAAACATTTCAGACAACTTTGCTCTGACCTTGCTAGAGCCCAGAGGGTGTGGCCTGGAAAGGGCTGCCTGTTTGTGCCTAGAGATGGGGGTCTGATTTCTGAGCTCACTTGGGCTTAGAAAGTGGGGAGGAGGTCCCTGTCCAGCCCTAAGTGGGGGAATTCTGTATCAATCCTCCCTCTCTGAACAGAAGCTCTAACTGTCGTTAGGGGAAAAGGGACACTGACTGCTCCAAACTGCTTCCTGCTGAAGATGAAGGTGATAAAGGGGGGCAGTTAGTGGTTCCTGAGAGGAGGGTGATGCAAGATTGATCCCTCTAGCTTGGGGCAAAATGTAATGGTATTCTCTTTATAAAATTGCCCAGACCTAGGAAACTGGGGTCCCTTATCCAGCTTTGAATGGGGAAACCCTGTATCAATAGAAGGGGGTAATTAGGATTTCCCTGGAGAAAGGGTGATCCTAGGGTCTGCAACAGAATCAGGTCTTGGGCAGGAACCCTTTTTGCTGTTTGTGGCCTGGTGATACCATCTCTGGAAGACATAAATCTGATTAATATATCATCTGACAGCCAAAGATTGCCCTTTGAATTTAAAAGTTCGGTAAGGTTATGAGAAGTATAAACAATTAGGTCTCTTCCTAAAGTTAGCTTAATTGCCTCTGGGTTTAAGAGGGCTGCACCTGCTACAAACCCAATTTCTTTACTAAGATAAGCTACAGGTTGTAAAACTGGACATTGGTGTTGGGTCAAGACTCCTAGGGCACTTCCAGTCCTCTCTGTAACATACAGATTAGATTGTTGTCCTAGGAAGACTTAAAGCAGGAGCCTGTAGAAGAGCATTTTACAGCTACTGGAATGCCTTATCTACCTCCAGTTCCCATTTTAGAGTAACCAGACACTCTTTTTGAGTATTTTTAATTAAAGAATAGTGGTTTAGTTATTTCACTATATCCAGGAATCCAGAGTCTGCAAAAACCTGTAATTCCTAAGAAGCCTCAAAGCTAAGAGTTCGAGGTTTAGGGTGAGCCAATATTGGTTCTATTCTTTTTCTGCCCAAGGCTCTCTTTCCCTGTGAAAGTTGGAGACCCAAGTAGTGCACTTCAGGCACACATAATTGGACTTTTTAGCCTTGGAAACTTTGTATCCACAGTCAGCTAGAAAGTTTGATAGAGCTTAGGTAGCTTTGTGGCACTCCTCTACATCTGATCCTCCCAAGAGAATGTCATCTACACACTGAATAAGAGTGACTGTGGGATTGAGAAACGACTCAAGTCTTGGGCTAAGGCTTGTCCAAACAAGGGATACCTTAATCCCTGAGGTAATAAAGTATATGGATTAGGAACTATAGGATGGAGAGGAATGACTGTTTCATTTATAATACAGAGGTCTTGTATTAGTCTCCAAATCCTGTTTGGCTTTGGCACTCCTAGAATGATAGTGTCACGTGGACTATTGCAAAGTATTAACAATTTGTGTGGCTTTAAATTCTGTATTATGAGTATTAGCCCATCCTTAGCTTCTGCTTTTAGAGGGTATTGTTTTTGCTTGGGGTAGATGGTGAGATTTTTTAACTTAATTTGGACCCTATATAAATAGTGGAGCATATTTTGCTCTTCCTACCTGTCCTTCAGTAGCCCATACTTCTGGGTTAATTTCTGTCTCTAATAAGGAAAGGCGTAGTATAGGTTCTTGTTCCATATTCATATAAATAGTTATTCTCACTTTAGTTACTATGGCCCTCCCCCAAAGGGGAAAAGTACTTTTAGACATGATTAGGAAGTTGTAGGAGAATAGCCAGTCACCCCAATTGCAGCTTAAAGCCTGAGAGAAGAATTTGGTAACTGGTCTTCTATCCCCCATATAGATTTGGATTAGAGAGGAATATAGAAAAGGTTGCTCCAGTGTCCAGAAAAAATTCTGTCTCCTAGCCCTCCACTATGAGACAAACCTGGGACTCTTCAGGGGTGATGACATAAGCTGGAGCCATGAGCAGTTGCCCATGCACCCTCAGTCCAGTTTGGGGGTTGATGAGGTCATTGTCCTAGGAGGCCTTCACCTCTAGAGACAGGCTGCCCTCCAGTGATCACCCTTGCATTCTGGACAGGAGCCTGATGGCTCGCCTGACAGGCAGTGCTACCAGCGGCAATCTTTCTTGAAGTGGCCAGTCTGACCATATTGGGAGCACTTGTTCTTAACTCCTCTGACTTCCCTCTGCCCTTGAGTGGTGCCCGTTTGTTGGAGTGCCATTTCTAGAGCTGCTTTCTTTTTTCTTCTCTTCCTCCTGATCTTGATTATAAAAAACTGCTGTAGCCATTTTAAGAAGATTCTCCAGGTCATGATCAAAGCCTAGAGCCAATTTCTGGAGTTTTCTTTAATGTCTGGACCACTTGAATGATAAATTTATCTTTTAAAATAATTTGGTCCTCTAAGGAGTCAGGCATCAACTGAGTGTGTTTTCTCCTTGCCTCCCTAATCTGCTCAAGAAAGGCTGAAGGACTTTCATTTTGTTCCTGGTAAATAGAAGACAACTTAGAATAATTCATAGGCTTTTTCTTAAAAAAAAAAAAAAAAAAAACATAAACCTTCCAGGATACATGTTAGAAAATGTTTGTGCCACCAGTCACCTTGTTTCTCAGGGTCCCATTTGGGTATCTGTCCCTTTCCTCAGAGGACATGCTGCTATCAGTATTGGACATGAACCACAAATGACCCCGCTTTTTAGCCTCATCCAAGACTTCATTTTTCTCATTCATTGTTAAAATTTGATTAGTAGTAGCATTACATCTCTCAAGAGAGGTCAAACCTTTGTCGTAATACTTGGAGAACGTGGGTCATCAGAAATTTTTCCTGAATCAATCTTAATTTGGTTTAAATCTGCCAGGGAAAATGGAGTGAATACTCATACATTTCCCCTCTCACCACCAGTAGTCTCAACCAAAAGACAAAAAGAAGGGTATAGTTGCTTTCTGGGATATCCCAATAGGACCAGAAGAAACTCTTGAAACAGATTCCTTCTTGAGATTTTTCTAAAGGCATGAAGTAAGATGCCAGAAAAGTAGATAGCGTCTTTGAACTAGGTGGTGACAGCATCTCTCAGGAATCCCTGGCCATTGGGGAAGTTACTACAGCCAGGAGAACTGGATCAATCTGACAGGTTTTACACAGTTTGGAGTTGTCACTGAGAAAAAAGAAAGTTTGCACATAGGTAATTCAGACCATTTCCACTCTTGTCCATATTGGTGGTTTTTGTTCACCATTGGAAAGTGGATACTAAGGCAGGCTTGGGTGTAGAAGAAAACCATACATTCCTTCCTCAGTATCTAGGGGGTCAAAATATGCCCCAGTGCTTTATAATATAGCCCAACAGGGAGTTCCAACAGCACAGGCCAAAAAATCAAGTACCCATGAGCCATAGTGATCCCACCTGATGAAAATTCTCTTGGCAAAAGAACATGTTACCTGGGTGTTCTCTTAGAGAGAGAATGTTACCCATTTGTGGGAAAGAATAAACATCTAGCATCTTAGTCCCTCCCTCTGTGTTTCTGGGTTGTCCTTTGACCAACCTAGGAAGCCTTCCATCAAAACAAAAGGAAGTGTCCCTTCAGTGCTTGTGGAAGAATTCCTGAGCAGAGTGGCCTCCTCAGCCCCTGCCTTGTCTAGATTTAGCCACAATCACCAGCGTAGGACTTTATTCCTGTGGGCTCTTCTCAGCTTGTTACTTGCCAGCAGCACAGCCCAAGAATCAGGTATCTGGGAACCTCGTCCCACCTGAAGCAAGTTTTGTCCCTTTCTATGCCTGCCATTGAGTATATACCTGTCAATCAAAGTGGCAGTGAGCCCTGCCCTGGAGACAATGGATATATGGTGTCACACGCATAACGCTTTACAATTTTTCCAAGTTTTTTCTAAATCACAGTGACAAAAGAAAATAGGCTTTTTATCACAGGCAGGTCTTAAATGCTATGTTTTCTACCTTCTTTTCTTCCCCAGAAGTTAGCAAGGCAACAGTAATCAAACTCAGGATTGAGAGACATTTTTTTTTCCTTTTTTTTCTTCTGGTTTTTTTTTCTTTTTAAGACAGAGTCTCACTATGTCTCCCTGGGGAATGCCATGCTGTCCCACACAACCTCAAAATCTTGGGCTCAAGCAATTCTCTTGCCTCAGGCTCCCGAGTAGCTGGGAGTACAGGCACCCGCCACAATGCCCGGCTATTTTTTTTGTTGTTGTTTGTTTTGTTTTAGTAGGCCCCGATGGGTTTGAACCCACCAGTCCCAGTGCATGTGGCAGGCACCCTACCTATTGAGCTACTGGCACAGCCAGGTTGAGAGACATTTTAAAACTTTTGCATTAGAATTACTCATAACTAGTCCAATCTTAGAGAAACCTAGAATGACTTTGAACCTTTCCATTTATAGCAACAGACCAGAAAAAATCAAATCCTCAGGGACATCTTTGCCTTTCTTCATTTTTAAATGTTTTCTTTCTTTTTTTTCTTTTAAAGAAGAGACTGAACTGTAGCCTAAGGTTTAGGGTAATTCTTGCTTCCTAAGCTCCTGGTTGCCCAGAAAAGCCATGTAGGGGAGTCATTTTGGAGCCAACTTCTTAGCCTTTAGCTCTTAACATAGTTCACCTTTTTGTAGACATATGGAAAAGCCAGTTGAATATAATTTTGGAGGAAAAGGCAATGAAAAGGACCTTTTTGAAACACACATCTGAAAAATACCAGAAAGAGCCAGTACAAACATAGCTAAATATATAAAGCAAACCTTTACCAATACTAAAACAAAGCACACAAACTACAAGGAGAGGGAGAGCTGCAGGGGTTTGTAGAGATTAAGTAGAAGTTTGGGACCCAGGAAGACATCAGCAGTTAGTAAAAGATCTGGGAGAGCACGTTTTTAGAAGGCCCTCCAGTGCTGTGGGGTCAGAACCATTGCCCAGGACCCTAGGACCTTTGGGTGCTACTTCTTTTTGCTATGCTCTCAAGCCTTCTAACATTCCCTTTTGCTCTTTTATTTTCGAGCCAAGGGAAAGTAGAAAGTTCGATCCATGACCTGGAGGTTGGCAGCCGCACTGTGCGTGTCCCATTGCTTACCACAGATCTGCAATCCCAGACGATGGCCCCAAAATACATTACTGGAATTTATTTCTTCAGTAGGTCGTTGGTCTGGGGATTAGAAGAATGAACCCGTGGACCACAGATCAGTGGTAAGATAGGATTTTATTAGACAGAAAGGAATACCGGAGTAAAAAGCACCAGAGCTTCTGCCAAAGGGGGAAGACCCAAGTCAGAAGTCTCCCCCAGGGTCCTTTGTCTAGGGGTATATATTGCATGGAGAATTACATTTTGGCTAGTTCTTGGTAGGTGGGAAAAAATCTTTTCAACGTTAATGAGTGCATTAATGAATGAATGCAGTCCCACTGTTAGGGGTCCTTGCAGTTTTTGTCTCAGGGAAGGGATTAGGGTGTATGCTCCCTATTCAAGATGGAACCACCCAAAACCGTTTCAGGCTGCTTTGTTCTGACCTTGTTGGAGCCAGAGGATGTGGCCTAGAAAGGGCTGCCAGGTTTATGACTAGAGAAGGGGGTCTAATTTCTGAGTTCACTTGGGCCTAGAGAATGGGGAGGGGTATGTGTATGTCTGTCAGCCCTGAGTAGGGGAATCCTGTATCAAGTCCATTATTATGTACCAGCTACATAGTTTTCTTTTCCTTGGTTAAGTTCTGTCCTTTGGGGGCTTTAATATGCTGATCATTCCTCATCTCCGTATTTTTTCATCCTCTTTTGCCTAACTCATAGTCAAGAGATTTCCTTAAAAAGCCAGCTTCCTATTCCCCCGTCACCACATACAGAAGCTTAGTTAACTTTCTCTCAGAGAACCTTATTCGTCAGACCTTGGGCAAGTTATTTAATCTTTACATGTCTCAGTTTTTATTATCTTGAAATGAAGATAAAATTAGCACCTGTTTTATAGGATTAGAATTAAATGAGTTAAAATGTAAATCTTTTGGAACAATTTCAGGCATATAGTAAGCACTACTGTAGTACTACCCACTATTGTTGTTCTTGTGGAATTCATCACAATATGTAAATGTATTTTATGTGGTGATTATTTAGTATATCATCCCTACTGGATTGTAAGCTCCACGGGAGTATTAACCATGTCTGTTTTTATTTACTGCTATGTAATTACTGTCAACCCTTGTTCTGGGTATTAGGTTTTTAAATGCATGATGATGAACACATAGAGGTTTACTTTTGTAGAAATCAGGAAATCAGATGAGTGAAAAGAAATTAGTTACTTCTACATTTCATCACACCCAGTGATAAGAATACTTGGTATTATTAGGTACTTGTAGAGAGAACAAAATATTTCCTCAAGTTTTGACGATTGAGTATTCCTATCAGAAGTGGGTTTTATTCCTTTTTAAAGTCTTATTTGCTATTGTGTTTATGTGTAATAGTTAATTGCTTTAAAGCAGAACTTGAGAAACCTATCTTTCTATATTCCTCTTTTCTGTCCCTCCCATTTTGTTTATGTTACAAGGAACTTCTTTTATTAAGAAATCTAAGATGTTTCTCTTCCTAATCATCCTTTAGGTGCTTTTAAAATCAAACAGCTGTCATACATTCTGTACATGGGAAATCTCTCTTTAGTTAATACCCTCAAACTTTCTAAACCTAGAAACAAAATAAATAGCAAAATTCTGTTTTAAGAGTTTAAGACTTAATTAAAAAGTTTTTAAAGAGATTGTTATAATCTCAAAGTCATTTGATTCTCTATTTCCTTTTACCTTCAGATATATTGCTGTTACATTTTCTTTTTTACATTTTCTTATAATCTGTGTTTCATAAAAAGTTTAGCTTTGTGTAACTGTGATTTTATGAAATAAATCCAATTTATTATGAAATAAATCCATAAAATTATTATGAAATAAATCCAATAAATCCAAAACCTTATTAAAATTTAAAAATCCATGTCTCCTCATGAAAAATTGATAATGACAGTTTTAAAAAACTAAATTTTTTTTTCATTTTCTTTCTTTTTTTTTTTTTTTGTAGAGACAGGGTCTCACTTTATGGCCCTCGGTAGAGTGCCATGGCATCACACAGCTCACAGCAACCTCCAACTCCTGGGCTTAAGCGATTCTCTTGCCTCAGACTCCCAAGCAGCTGGAACTACAGGCGCCCGCCACAACGCCCAGCTATTTTTTGGTTGCAGTTCAGCCGGGGCCGGGTTTGAACCCGCCACCCTTGGTATATGGGGCCGATGCCCTACCGACTGAGCCGCAGGCGCCGCCCTTTTTTTCATTTTCTACATAGAAAGGATATTTGATATTATCAGAACCTCCATGTTGTGATTAGTTCATTGAACATGAGTATGTTAATTTAGTAAAAATACATCCTTAATTCCTAGCATCTCTGATTTATATACTTACATCTTATAAAAGGGTATGCCTTTATAGTAGAGGGGACCAGTGGAAATCATAGAAAAGTTACTATAGGAGATAATATGAATCAAAAATCACTTTTCTCCATTTACTGCTGCTTTTCTTGTAAGCTAATTTAGAAATTTAGGTCCTTAGTAAGAAGCTGTTTATTATTGGTTTAAATCGACTTTTTTAGTTTCTTTTCCCTGAAAAGCTATCTCCTTGTCTTTTTTCACATTCATTAGTTAAATTAGTTAGTGGTTATGTTTGTTTCTCCTGAATTCTTTTGTGAGTTTTTGAAGGAAGTTGCAGAAATACTACTTGAAGGAAATGTGATTAAGCAGTAACAGAGCTAAAAAAATATTTTTTAAAACAACTTTAACAAAGTTGATATCACCATGAGTAAATAGTGTTTTGTACCCAACAGAAAAGATTCCTCATTTTAAAAAACTCTTGCGCTTATGAGAAGTGTATATATGCATGGTAAACAACTGGTATAATTAATGCAAACACTCATTACTTAGCTTCAGCAATCATCAACATGCTGTCATTTTAGTTTCAGCAATACCTCTACCCATTCTTCAGCTACTGCTCAGTTATTTCTACTTTTACAACTTTCTGGAATTTTTAATATTTAGTAAATATTGAAACCCATAAACCTTAAATTTACAATTTTGACAAGTAGATATACTCATGTAACCTGTAGCACATCATAACAGACCATCTTCATCACAATAAAGTTTTCACATGCCTCTTTGTACTCGAATCCACAACTGTGGGTCTAAATCCCTACCTATGATTAGTTTTGCCTGTTCTAGAAGTTGATAAATAGAATCATATAGTACATGCATTTTTCATATTTGGCTTCCTTGACTTAGCATATCTGTAAAATCCACCTATATCGTTGTGTGTATCAGTGTACTCCCATCCTTTTTATTGCCAAGTAATATTCCCTTGTGTAATATTTCACAATTTGTATTTCTAGTTTCCTTTTGATAAATACTTAAATTATTTCCAGTTTGGGGAGGGTCTGTGGACATTTGTACACAGATCTTTTTATGGATAGATTTTGCTTTCTTTTTTTTTTTTTTTGGCCGGGACTGGGTTTGAACTTGCCACCTCCGGTATATGGGGCCGGCACCCTACTCCTTTGAGCCACAAGTGCCACCCATATTTTGCTTTCTGTTGAATAAAAACCAATGTAAGTAGAAGAAAGGTAATTATTTAAAAGAAATAAAACAACAGCAGGAATCAGTGAAGTGGAAAACAAGCATACCTTAGAATTTTATGTGACAGTTTTTCTTGTATAGATCTTATATTTCTTTGGTTAGGTTGATTCCTAGGTATTTTATATGTTTTATAGCTATTGTAAATGGAATTGTTTTCTTCATTTCTTTTTTAGATTGTACACTGTTAGCATATATAAATGCTACTGATTTTTGTATGTTAGTTTTGTATTCTGCAATTTCACTGAATTAGTTTATCACTTCTAACAGTTTTTTGGTGGAGTCTAGATTTTTCTAGGTGTGTGATCATGTCATCTGCAAACAAACTAATTTGACTTCTTGTCTTTCCTATTTAGATGTCTTTTCTTTCTTTCTTTTCCCTACTCTGGTCGGGATTTCCAGTATTATGTTGAATAATAGTCATGAAAGTAGGCATCCCTATCTTATTCCAGTCTTTAGAGGATAGGACTTGAATTTTTCCCTCTTCAGTACAATGTTAGCCATGGATTTGCCATGTATGGCCTTTATAATTGTGAAGTGTGTTCCTACTAATAGCACCATTTTGATGGAGGTTTTTATCACAAAGGGATTTTGAATTGTTTTTTGACATCTATTAAAATGATTATATGATTCTGTTAATGTGATGTATCACATTTATTGATTTGCATTTGTTGAACCATACTTGCAACTCTCAGATGAATCCCATCTGATCACAGTAAATAATTTTTTTGATGTGTTATTGAACTCATTGTGCTAGTATTTTTTTTTTTTTTTTTTTTGTAGAGACAGAGTCTCACTTTATGGCCCTCGGTAGAGTGCGGTGGCCTCACACAGCTCACAGCAACCTCCAACTCCTGGGCTGAAGCGATTCTCTTGCCTCAGCCTCCCGAGTAGCTGGGACTACAGGCGCCCACCACAACGCCCGGCTATTTTTTGGTTGCAGTTTGGCCGGGGCCGGGTTTGAACCCGCCACCCTTGGTATATGGGGCCAGCGCCTTACCAACTGAGCCACAGGCGCCGCCCATTGTGTGCTAGTATTTTGTTGAGAATTTTTTCATCTACGTTTATCAGTGATATTGGCTTGCAGGGTTTTTTTTCTGTGTGTGTGTCCTTATCTGGTTTTGGTATCAGGGTAATGCTGGACTAGTGGAATGAATTTGTAAGTATTTCTTCCTCTTTAATTTTTCTGAAGAGTTTGAGTAGGATTGCTATAAGTTCTTTAAATGTTTGGTAGAATTTAGCAGTGAATCCATCATGTCTTGAGCTTGAAAACTTTGATGGGAGACTTTTTCTAATAACTTCAAACTCCTTATTTGTTACTGATTTGCTGAGGTTTTCTATTTCTTCATGGTTCAATCTTGGTAGGTTTTATGTGTTCATGAATTGATTCATAAATAGAAGAGGACACAAAAAGATGTAGAGATACTCCATGCTTATGGATTGGAAGAATTAATATTGTTAAAATATCAATGCTCCTAAAGCAATTTATAGATTGAATGCAATTCCTAACAAAAAAAACCAATTGCATTCTTCACAGAAATAGAAAAAGAAATCTTAAAATTTATATGGAACCACAGATGTCTGGTTCATGAATAGTCAAAGCAATCCTGAGCAAAAATCAAAGCTGAGAGTATAACGTTACCTGACTTCAAAAGCTATTATAACCTAAAGAGCATGATACTGGTTTAGTAACAGACACATATACCAATAGGATAGGAACCCATATATAATAAATCTGTGCATTTATAACCAACTGTCTTCAACGAAGTTGCCAAGAACATAGAGTCGGGGAAAAGATAGTCTTTTCAATAAATGTTGCTGAGCAGACTAATAGAATGCAGAAGAGTGAAACTACACTACAATCTCTCACCATACACAAAAGCCAAAATGGGTTGAAGACTTGAATCTAAGACCCTAAACCAGTGGTTCTCAACCTGTGGGTCGCAACCAATGAAAATACGTCCTGCATATCAGATATTTACATCGCAGTTCATAACAGTAGCAAAATTACAGTTATGAAGTAGCAACAAAAATAATTTTATGGTTGGGGGTCACCACAACATGAGGAACTGTATTAAAGAGGCACGGCATTAGGAAGGTTGAGAACCACTGCCAGAGGAAAGCATTGAGGAAACACTGTAGGACATTGGTCTAGGCAAATATTTCTTGTGTAAGACCTCAAAAGCACAAGAAACAAAAGCCAAAACTGACAAATGGGATCATGTCAACAACTAAAAAGTTTCTTTACAGCAAAGGAAACAATCAACAAAGTGAACAGACAGTTCACAGATGGGAGAAAATATTTACAAACTATTCATCTTAGAAGGGCTCAATAATCAGAACAGATAAGGAGTTCAAACAATGCAATAGCAAAAAATAAATAACCCGATTAAAAAGTGGGGAAAATATCTGAATAGACATTTCTCAAGAAGACATACAAATGACCAACAACTATGTGAAAAATGCTTAACATCACTAGTTGTCAGAGAAATGCAAATCAAAATCATAATCTCATATCACCTCACCCCAGTTAAAATAGCTTTTATTAAAAGAAAGGCAATAACAGATGCTGTTGAGGATGTGGAGAAGGGGAACTCTTGTACCCTGTTGGCAAACACGTAGATTTAGTACATACACTATGGAAAACAGTATGGAGTTTCCTCAAAAAAACGAAAAATGGTGCTTCCATATGATTCACCAATTCCACTATTATGTTTTTCAAAAGAAATAAAATCAATATGTCAAAGTGATACCTGCACTCATGTTTGTTGTAGCACTGTTTACAAGAGCCAAAATATGGAATAAAGCTGATAGCTCATCAGTGGATGAATAGATAAAGAAAATATGGTGTGTACATAAATACATGGAAAACATGTATGTGGAATGTTACTCAGCCGTAAAAATGAACTAAATCCTGTAGTTTGCACCAACATAGGTGGAACTGAAGACCATTATGTTAAGTGAAATAATCCAGGCACAGAAAGAAAAATATTGCATGTTCTAACCCATATGCAGGAGCTAACAAAAGTGTATCTCATGAAGGTAGAACAGTGTTTTTCAACCTTTTTCATCTCACAGCACACTTTAACCTCTACAGTTAAATTATGTTGATTAGAAAAAGAGTGAAAAACAGAATGTACTTACTGTGCTTTGAACTTCTTTCAAAAATAGTTTAATTAATGATCTTTAAAATTTTGTGGCATGCCTAAGATCCTTTCATGGCACATCAATTTGCCACAGCACATAGCTGAAAATCACTGGGATAGAAAGTAGATAGGATGTTACCGGAGAGCAGGAAGTGGAAGATGAAGGAGAAATAAAAAGGATATAAATCTATGTGTTACCACTTAACTATACACTTAGAAATGGTAAAGATGGTAGATTATATTTGTCTATTTTATCTCAATAAAAAAGGAAATAGACTATAATAGAAAAAATTAACAAAAGAGTTGGTTCTTTTAAAAGTGTAATAAAATTGAAAAGACTAATCAAAAACTAGAGAAGATACAAATGACCAGTATCAAAAATGAAAGAGCATGTTGCTATGGATGCTATAATATTCAAAATAATAAGAATAATTAGGATGATCTTACTCAAACTCTTTAAAAATAGAGGAAGAAAGAACAACAGAAAGCAGGAAAACAAGAAAAGAACTCGAGAAAGGTGGCTCAGGAGGTGGAGCAAGACGGTGGCCGAGTAACAGCTACCCTGCAACTGGGCATGGTGAGTCTGGTGAGATAAGACTCCTGGCTTTTCTGGCTGGTGGGATCTGCCTATAATCATCCCTTTGAGGATACAGGGAGTCAGCAAGGGACTTCTGGACCCCAAGAGGAGGACAAAAACAGTGGAAAATTGGCAAGTGGCTGAGAGTGTTCATTCGACCTAATCCTGCTGGCAGCCGTAAGTACAAGCAGCAGTAAGACAGCAAACCAGAAAGGCCTTACCTGTGAACGTTTCGGTGTTTTTGGACTTGGCACTCAGATGAACTTCCTTGGGGAGAGCTTGAGGAGGAGTGTGGAGAACTTTGGTCATTGCCTAGGGCCCCAGACTGAGCCGCTGAGCCGGCCGGAGCTAATAGTGTTCTGCTATGGGCTGCAGGGAGCCATTGTGAGAGAACTGCCCTGGCAAGCTCCGCCCTCAGGATCGCAGAGCAAGGATTGGCGGGAGCTAGTAACCTAGTGATTGAGCAGCCTAAAGGCAAGAACTGAGCTGCCATACAGCCTTAACCCTCAGGGGCAGAGTGAGACTGGTTTTGGCACACTGGAGCCTCGGGCTATTGCCCTGGGTAGAGTGCCATGGCGTCACAGCTCATAGCAACCTCAAACTCATGGGCCTGGTGCCGCCCAGACCTCTATAAGAACAGAGCCACGACCCCCAACCCATGCCCGCTGGGCCTCCGCATGCCCTGACCAGGAACTGTGGGAGCCTCGCAACCCTGTGTCCTCCCTCCTGTACCCTCCCTGCCTCTACACTGGCCTGCTCGTCTGGCCAGGGACTCTGGTAACCGCATGCCCTCCAGAGCCCTCTGTGCCTCTGCGCAGAGCCCTTCTCCAGGCCAGAGACTGCTGGAGCCTTGGGCTCTCTGTGCCAAAGTCACTGGGTGCCAGGAACTCCCAGAACCGTGCATACCACCTCCCGCCCTGTTGCTGGATCCGGGTGTGTCACACTCCGGAGCTGTTTCCACAACCAAAATTCCCTGGCTGGGGCAGCCCCAGAGGAACTACACAGGGTCACTCCCTACAAAGATCCATCAACAATAGAGTGATCCTGCTGGGGTCTAATCTTGGAGAGACACCTCCCCAACTCTGAGGACAGCCAGAGGCAATGGTGAAAAACAATCATGAGGCGAAATCAACAGGAAAACTCTGGCAATATGAATAATCAGAGTAGATCAACTCCCCCAAGGATCAATGGGGCAGACACAGCACAAGATCCCATGCACAAACAAATAGCTGAGATGTTAGAAATCGAATTCAGAATCTGGATAGCAAATAAAATCGAATTAGAATTCTAAGCAGTAACCCAAAAGATATCTCAAGAATTAAACGAATTCAAAGACCAAATGACCAAAGATTTTGACGCATTGAGACAATAAGTTGCAGCCCTCAAAGATCTGAGAAACACAGTAGAATCCCTCAGTAACAGACTGGAGCAAGCGGAAGAAAGGATTTCTGACATTGAAGACAAAGCTTTCGAATGCTCCCAAACTCTCAAAGAGGAAGAGAAATGGAGGGCAAAAACAGATCACTCTCTCAGAGAGCTCTGGGATAATTCAAATAAAACCAATATTTGTGTTATAGGGATCCCCGAAAGCGACGAAGTGGCTTCACAAGGCACAGAGTCTCTTCTCCAAGAGATTCGGAAATTCAGATAGCAGACAGTGTCAGAACTCCCATCACAACTCAACCCAAATAAGATATCCCCCAGATACATCACAATCAATTTCACTAAAGTTAATATGAAGGAGAAAATTCTGAAAGCAGCCAGAGGAAAGAAAAGCATCACCTACAAGGGCAAGAACATTAGAATAACTGCAGATCTCTCTGCTGAAACTTTTCAAGCTAGAAGAGGATGGGATGGTCATCGACTTTTAATCTCCTAAAACAAAATAACTTTCAACCCAGGATTCTGTACCCAGCTAAACTGAGTTTCATTTATGATGGAGAAATTAAATACTTCAACGACATTCACATGTTGAAGAAATTTGCCATAACTAAACCAGCTCTCCAGGATATTCTCAGACGTATCCTCCATAAAGACCAGCATAACCCTCCACCACAAAAGTAAACCCACCCAGAAAATTTTGATCAAATTCCAACTTCCACAGTCGCAAAAGGATTAAAAATGTCCACTAGACTCTCGAAAGACTTAGCAATATTCTCAATTAATGTGAATGGTTTAAATTGTCCTCTAAAGAGGCACAGGTTGGCAGACTGGATACAAAAACTCAAGCCGATATCTGCTGCATACAAGAATCGCATCTTACATTAAAAGACAAATACAGACTCAAGGTGAAGGGATGGTCATCTATACTCCAGGCAAATGGAAAGCAGAAAAAAGCAGGCATTGCAATCCTATTCACAGACGCAATAGGCTTTAAACCAAAATAAAGAAGGATAAGGATGGACACTTCATATTTGTTAAAGGTAATACTCAGTATGATGAGATTTCAATTATTAATGGTTATGCACCCAATTTATAAGAGAAACTCTAACAGACACAAGCGACTTGATTTCCTCCAGTTCCATAGTAGTTGGAGATTTTAACACCCCTTTAGCAGTGCTGGATAGATCCTCCAAAAAGAAGCTAGGCAACGAAATTTTAGATTTAAACTTAATCATTCAACATCTGGACTTAACAGACATCTACAGAACATTTCATCCCAGTAAAACTGAATACTCATTCTTCTCATCAGCCCACGGAACATACTCCAAAATCGACCACATCCTAGGCCACAAATCTAACCTCAGCAAATTTTAAAAAATAGAAATTATTCCTTATATCTTCTCAGACCATCATGGAATAAAAGTTGAACTTGGGCAACGCCTGTGGCTCAGTTGGTAAGGCGCCAGCCCCATATACCGAGGGTGGCGGGTTCAAACCCGGCCCCGGCCAAACTGCAACCAAAAAATAGCCGGGCGTTGTGGCGGGCACCTGTAGTCCCAGCTACTTGGGAGGCTGAGGCAAGAGAATCGCTTAAGCCCAGGAGTTGGAGGTTGCTGTGAGCTGTGTGAGGCCACGGCACTCTACGGAGGGCCATAAAGTGAAACTCTGTCTCTACAAAAAAAAAAAAAAAAAAAAAAAAGCTTAACAAAAAGTTGAACCCAATAACAACAGGAACCTGCATACCCATACAAAAACATGGAAGCTGAACAACCTTCTGGTGAAGGATAGATGGGTCATAGACGAGATTAAGGAGGAAATCACCAAATTTTTGGAACAAAACAATCATGACACGAACTACCAGAACCTCTGGGATACTGCAAAGGCAGTCCTAAAAGGGAAATTTATAGCACTGGAAGCCTTCCTCAAGAAAACGGAAAGAGAGGAAGTTAATAACTTAATGTGACATCTCAAGCAACTGGAGAAGGAAGAACACTGCAACCCCAAACCCAGCAGAAGAAATGAAATAACCAAAATCAGAGCAGAATTAAATGAAATTGAAAACAAAAGAATTATACAACAGATCAATGAATCCAGAAGTTGGTTTTTTGAAAAGATCAATAAAATAGATAAACCTTTGGCCAACCTAACCAGGAAAAACAGAGTGAAATCTCTAATTTTATCAGAAATGATAACGATGAAATAACAGCAGACCCCTCAGAAATTCAAAAAATCCTTAACGAATACTACAAGAAACTCTACTCTCACAAATATGAAAATCGAAAGAAATTGACCAATACCTGGAAGTACACCACCTACCAAGACTTAGCCAGAATGAAGTGGAAATGTTGAACAGGCCTATATTAAGTTCTGAAATAGCATCAACTATACAAAATCTCCCTAAAAGGAAAAGCCCAGGACCAGATGGATTTACGTCAGAATTCTACCAAACTTTTAAAGAAGAACTAGTACCTATATTACTAAACCTCTTCCAAAATATAGTAAAAGAAGGAATATTATCCAACACATTCTACTAAGCAAACATCACCTTGATGCCCAAACTAGGGAAAGACCCAACAAGAAAAGAAAATTATAGACCAATATGACTAATGAATATTGATGCTATAATACTCAATAAGATCCTAACAAACAGAATCCAACAACACATCAAAAAAATTATACACCACGACCAAGTGGGATTTATCCCAGGGTCTCAAGGCTGGATCAATATACATAAATCTATAAATGTAATTCAGCACATAAACAAACTAAAAAATAAGGACCATATGATTCTTTCAATTGATGCTGAAAAAGCTTTTGATAATATCCAGCATCCCTTCATGATCAGAACACTTAAGAAAATTGGTATAGAAGGGACATTTCTTAAACTAATAGAGGCCATCTACAGCAAAGCCACAGCCAATACCATATTAAATGGAATTAAATTGAAATCATTTCCACTTAGCTCAGGAACCAGGCAAGGTTGCCCATTGTCTCCATTGCTCTTTAACATTGTAATGGAAGTTTTAGCCATTGCAATTAGGGAAGAAAAGGGGATCAAGGGTATTCACATAGGGTCAGAAGAGATCAAACTTTCACTCTTCGCAGATGATATAATTGTATGTCTGGAAAACACTAGGGATTCTACTACAAAACTTTTAGAAGTGATCAAGGAATACAGCAATGACTCAGGCTACAAAATCAACACCCATAAGTCTGTAGCCTTTATATATGCCAAGAACAACCAAGCCGAAAAAACAGTCAAGGACTCTATTCCTGTCACAGTAGTACCAAAGAAGATGAAATATTTGGGAGTATACGTAACAAAGGATGTGAAAGATCTCTACAAAGAGAACTATGAAACTCTAAGAAAAGAAATAGCTGAAGATGTTAACAAATGGAAAAACATACCATGTTCATGGCTGGGAAGAATCAACATTGTTAAAATGTCTATACTACCCAAAGCAATATACAATTTTAATGCAATTCCTATTAAAGCTCCATTGTCATATTTTAAAGATCTTGAAAAAATAATACTTTGTTTTTATATGGAATCAGAAGAAACCTCGAATAGCCAAAATATTACTCAGCAATAAAAACACAGCAGGAGGAATCACACTACCAGACCTGAGACTGTACTATACATCGATGGTGATCAAAACAGCATGGTATTGGCACAAAAACAGAGAAGTAGATGTCTGGAACAGAATAGAGAACCAAGAGATGAATCCAGCTACTTACCATTATTTGATCTTTGACAAGCCAATTAAAAACATTCAGTGGGGAAAAGATTCCCTATTTAACAAATGGTGCTGGTTGAACTGGCTGGCAACCTTTAGAAGATTGAAACTGGACCCACACCTTTCACCATAAACTAAGATAGACTCTCACTGGATAAAAGATTTAAACTTAAGACATGAAACTATAAAAATACTTGAAGAAAGTGCAGGGAAAACTTGAAGGAATTGGCCTGGGTGAATATTTTATGAGGAGGACTCCCCAGGCAATTGAAGCAGTATCAAAAATACACTACTGGGACCTGATCAAACTTAAAAGCTTCTGAACAGCGAAGAACATAGTAAGTAAAGCAAGCAGACAGCCCTCAGAATGGGAGAAAATATTTGCAGGTTATACCTCCAATAAAGGTCTAATAACCAGAATCCACAGAGAACTCAAAAGTATTAGCAAGAAAAGAACACGTGATCCCATCTCAGGGTGGGCAAGGGACTTGAAGAGAAACTTCTCTAAAGAAGACAGATGCATGATCTACAGACAGTGAAAGAAAGCTCATCATCCTTAATCATCAGAGAAATGCAAATCAAAACTACTTTGAGATATCACCTAACCCCAGGAAGAGTAGCCCACATAACAAAATCCCAAAACCGGAGATGTCAGCGTGGATGTGAAGAGAGGGCACACTTCTGCACTGCTGGTGGGAATGCACACTAATATGTTCCTTCTGGAAGGATGTTTGGAGAATACTTAGAGACCTAAAATTAGACCTGCCATTCTATCCTGTAATTCCTTTACTAGGTTTATACCCAGAAGACCAAAAATCACAATATAACAAAGACATCTGTACCAGAATGTTTATTGCAGCCCAATGCATAATTGCTAAGTCATGGAAGAAGCCCAAGTGCCCATCAAGACACGAATGGACTAGCAAATTGTGGTACATGTATACCATGGAATATTATGCAGCCTTAAAGAAAGATGGAGACGTTACCTCTTTCATGTTTACATGAATGGAGCTGGAACGTATTCTTGTTAGCAAAGTATCTCAGGAATGGAATAAAAAGTATCCAACGTACTGAGCCCTACTATGAAGCTAAATTATAGGTTTCACATGAAGGCTGTAACCCAACTATAGCACAAGACTATGAGGAAAGGGCCAAGGAAGGGGAAGGGAGGGGGAAGGTTAGGGTGGAGGGAGGGTTATGGGTGGGGTCACACCTATGGTGCATCTTAGAATGGTTACAGGTGAAACTTACTAAAGGCAGGATACAATTGTCTGCATACAGTAACTAAGAAAATGCCATGAAGGCTACGTTGAGTAGTTTGATGAGAATATTTCAGATTGTATATGAAACCAGCACATTGTACCCCTTGATTGCACTAATGTACACAGCTATGATTTAACAATAAAAAAACAAAAAGAGGGGAAAAAAAAGAAAATAAAGCTGGTTCATTGCCTGTAGCTCAGCGGCTAGGGTGCCAGCCACATACACTGGAGTTGGCAGGTTAGAACCCAGCCAGGGCCTGCCAAACAACAATGACAACTATAACCAAAAAACAGCCAGGTGTTGTGGTGGGCACCTGTAGTCCCAGGTGCTTGGGAGACTGAGGCAAGAGAATCACTTAAGCCCAAGAGGTTGAGGCTGTGATGCCACAGCCCTCTACCCAGGGCAACGGCTTGAGACTCTGTGTGGAAAAAAAAAAAAATCTCATGAAAGCTAAGAAACTAGATCTTTGAGAAAGTCTATAAAATTGATAATCCAGACTGTTCAGGAGAAAAAGAATCCTCAAATTACTAATATCATGAACGAATGATGTGACATTATTGAGTATGGATAGTAAGGAAATATATATACTTTATGCTATAAATTTTACAGCTTCGAGAAAATAGACAAACTCCTTGAAAAACACAAAGACATTAAGTACAAATAAATAGCTTGAATGGCTGTATATCTAAGAAATTGAATTTGTAATTAAAAACTTTTCCACAAAGAAAATTCAGGGCCCAGATGGCTTCATTGATGAATTTTCTGGACATTTAAGGAAGAAATAATACTACTTTTAAACAAACTTGTCCAGAAAATTGAATAGAAGGAACTCATTTCATGAGGACCAATATCATGCTTTTACCAAAATCAAAGACATTAAAAGAAAAGAGCTGATAAGGACCAATATGTCTCATGAATATAGATGAAAACCTTTCAAAATATTAGCTAATTTAGTGCAGCAGTATATAAAAAGTACAGTACGTTACTACTAAGTGAGATTTATTCCTGGAAGTTTAACATTTCAAAATCAAGCTATGTAACTTACCATGCTGACAAACTAAAACAGAAAAAAAAAACACATGTAATTATCTCACTAGATGTAGGAAAACATTTGACAGGATCCAAATTCATAAGATGTGTTACCAAAGTAGAAATAGGTGACAATTTCCTCAACCTGATAAAAGGAAATCTACAAAAACCTAACATTAAACTTAATGGTGAAAAGCAAATTGCTTTTCCTTAAAAGTTAGAAACAAAAACAATTGTTTGCTCATCCCTTGTGTTTAACATTGTGAAGATTCTGGCCAGTGTAAGAAAAACAAGTATAAAAGCATTGATAGTGGAAAAGCACAAAACTGAAAGGAGTTTAGGAATACAAGAGTAAAACCATCTTAATTTATAGACATGCTCATCTGTGTAGAAAATCCAATAGATAATACAGTTAGTTGTACCTCAGTATCCACCAGAGGTTAGATCCGGCACCTCCCAGCCCCTCTACAGATTCAAAATCTATGGATGCTCAAGTCTCTTATATAAAATGGCATAGTATTTGCATATAACATGTGCACATCTCCCAGTGTTTTTTCAGTCATTTCTAGATTAGTTATACCTGATACAGTAAGAGTGCTATGTTACTATACTGTACTTGTATTATCTTTTATTGTTATTATCTTTAATTTTATTTTCTCCAATATTTTTTCAATTCATGTTTGAATCCATGGAATAGAAGACCTACTATATGATAGCAATGAACAATTGGAAATAAATTTTCTAAGTACAATATATCATCAGCAAAGAGGAATAATTTGACTTCCTCTTTCCCCATCCTGCTCCTGCCTGATTGCATTGGCTAGGAATTCGGCCTTATGTTGAATAGTAATGGCAGTAGTGGACATCCTTGTCTGGTTCCAGATAGATAAATAGAAATGCTTTCAGTTTTTCCTCCATTCAGTGTGATTTTGGCCGTGGGTTTGTCATAGATGGCTTCTGTCAGTTTAAGAAATGTCCCATATATGTCTATTTTCTTAAGTGTTCTTAACAAAAAAAGACAGAATTTTGTCACATCCTTTTAATGTGTCTACTTAGAGGATTATATGATCTTGGTTTGTGTGATGAATTACATTTATGGTTTTGCTTATGTTGAACCAGCCCGGCATCCCACCAGGTTGAAGCCCACCTACTCATGATGTATTTTTTTTATATGTAGCTGAATTCTAATTACTAGGATTTTATTGAGTATTTTGCACCAAAATTCATTAATGATACTGGTCTGCAGTTGTTTTTCTGGGGAGAGGCCTTTCCTGGTTTAGGTTTCAAAGGGATATTTGCTTTGTAGGAGTTAAATGTCTATACTACCCAAAGTAATCTACAGATATAGTGCAATCCCCATTAAAAACCAACATCATACCTTGAAGAATCTTGAAAAAATAGTTTTACGTTTTGTATAGAACCAGAGAAAAACCTGAGAAGCTAACACAATTCAACAAAGTAAGAACAAATTTGGAAGCATCACATTATCAGACTTCAGATTATTATACAAGCATATAGTGATCAAAACAGCATGTTATTAACATAAAACAGAGAGATAGACAAATGGAAAGCATGGAGAACTTAGAGGTGAAACCAGTCCCATATCACCAACTGATCTTTGTAAAGAGAGTCTTCAATGAACTCAGTGGACCTTCCATTTGATTCTGCATTCCCAGCACTAGATATCAACCCCAAAGAAAAAAAAAGTCATTTTACCATAAGGATATATGCACTTGAATATTTATAGCAGCCCAGTTTACAGTTGCAAAGATGGGTAAAGCCAAGTGCCCTTCAACACGTGAATAGATAATAAACTGTGGGGTGTGTTTGTGTGTATGTGCATGTGTACACATACCATGGAATACTATTTTGTCATAAAAAAGATTTTGTATCTTTCGTTGCAACTTGGATGGATTTGGAGAACACTCCTGTATAAAGTATGATAAGAATGGAAAGACAGGTATCACATGTACTCAATACTAATTTGAAACTTGTAGATTAACTACAGTGAGCCCACATGAAGGAAAAACTCATTTGAATCTAAGAAAGGGGGAGGGCAAAAGTGGAGTCAGAGGTTCCTTCTCAATGGGAACGTGGGTGTACAGCACTATTCCTGTGTGAGGCACATAGCTACAACTTAGACTTTGCCTTACAGATGTAAGTAATGTTGCCTAATTGTGTGTACATTCATATTAATTGAACATTTTAAAAATAAATATTCGACCACATAAAGACCAAGAAAAATTAAATATTTGGCCTAGTAAGAAATCTTCCTGAACCCCAGTTTCCTCATTTTGTAAAATGCTAATAACCCACAGGGTACTTGTGACAACAAAATAATGCATGAAACAATACCTTTAATAAATTTTTTCAATTATAATACCATAAAAAAATGAAGTACTTAGTCATGAGTCTGACAAAAGTTGTGAAAGTACTATAGACTGAAAACTTAGAAAACATTGCTTAGATGAATTTAAGAAAGTCTAAATAAGTGGAGAGTTATGCACCATTGCACCAATTGTGGGTCAGAAGACTTAATATTGTTAATATGTCAGTTTTAGTCAAGTTGACATATACAATAGATCCTTTATAGTTGACCATCTCCTTAAGTTGACCTAATTTTCTTAGATAGGCCAGACATGCACCACATGTATGTATCAGTACAGTCAGCCTAATTCCTTATGTTGACCACCTACATATATTGACCAGTTTGTTAAAGTCCTTCGGATGATCAATTTCCAGAGGTTCTGCAGATTGAAAGTTATAACTATTATATCTCAGCAATTTTCTAGGAATTGATGAGGTGATTCTAAAATCCATATGTAACTATAAAAAAACCTAGAACCAGAAAAAGAGACAGGGGACAAATTTGTATCAATAGTACCCAATTGCAAAATTTTTTATATAAAGTGACAGTAATTAAAACAGCGTAATATTAAATAAAGAGTCAAGAAATAGACCTACTTGCATATGAAAACTATTGTTTTACAACAGTGCAAAAGCAATTCAGTGTAGAAAGCATAATCTTCTCATCCAATCTGATATGTATATCTAGAAAAAGCTTATTCCATACCACACATTGCATACAAAAATTAAAATGGTTTGTAGGCGTAAATGAAAACATAAGACTTCTAGAAAAATAGAAAATCTTTGCAAGTTTGTTAGGAAAAAAATTGTTAGATACAACACTAAAAGAACAGTCCACAAAAGAACAAAAAAATTGGGATTTTGTTAAGATTAAAAACTTATGCTCGGGCGGTGTCTGTGGCTCAAAGGAGTAGGGCACTGGCCCCATATACCGGAGGTGGCAGGTTCAAACCCAGCCCCGGCCAAAAAAACTGCAAAGAAGAAAAAAAAAAAACTTATGCTCTTCAAAAGACAGTTAGAGAATGAAAACACAAGCAAAAGACTGGGTAAAGATGTTTGTAAAGCATATATCTTATACAGGACTTTTATTCAAAGCATATGAATGGTGCTCTCAAAAAGTAATAATAAGATTGCCAACCTCTGCTCTAGATCTGCACATATTGAACATAAAAGCAGAGATGTCAGGTACTTGGGTGTGTGAATCTGGTATACAGGGCGGAAGTGAGTAAAAATATACATTTGGAGTTACTAGTATAGAAATGTTATTTTAAAATCAGGAGCCTGAATGAGATCAAAAGAGTGAGGACAGGAAGATGGAAAGGACCAAGAAGAGGATTTAGGAGTAGCCTGGGTAGTCAGAAAAAAAAAAGTAGGAAAATATATTGTTCTGGAAGGCAAAAATCACCTGTGTTGAACATTAAGTCAGATCATACGAGGTCCAAGGTTTGTCCATTGAGTCTAGCAATTTTAGTGCCATAACTAAAATTAATTCTTAGGGCAACACATACGGTGGAATGATGAGAATAAAAACACACTTGGTGTGATTCAAGAGGAAGTAGGAAAAGAATTAGAGATGAATATAGAAAACTGAAGGAATGTTATTATGAAAGGAAACCGAAAAATGAAGCAATCGTTGGAGGGAGATCTAGGGGACAAGATAAGGTTTTCTGTTTTGAATAGGTGGAGAATAGGTGGAGTTATCAGCAAATAGATGTTTTATGCTGACTGGAATGATTCAGGAGAGAGAAGAGTTGCTGGAATGGTATCTTTGAATGGGTTAGAGCAGAATAGAGATTAGTATGCAGATTATGAATAAGTAATCCATGATTTTTGGAATATCTTCTATGTCTACCCTTTCACAATTTTTCAATTACTTTAATTAATGATTTTGCCTATTTAATTGGAAGAATTTCCTAAAATATTTGAAACATATTGCATATTATCATACTAGGTTATCTTGAAGAATTGTTTGTAGGAACTATGTCACATATGAGGATCAAAAATTAAAATAGCCAGGATTTCTTGAAAAGATTCTTAGGGCAGACAAATTCCAGATGGCTAACAGAACCAAGATTGCTGATAAAACTATTACATACTTTTGTAATATGATATATATGTAGAAGTTGTAACCATGTTTTTATTATGTTTCATATGCATCCAAACAAAAAGATTCCCTGTGTATGTCTTTCAACAAAAAAATTACACACTTCAGGATCTGTTACTTTCTAGTAGTGTAGAATACTCAATTCAAAAGGATCTGGCCAACCTTTGATGTACTAATAAAAAGCTGAATTTAAAAGTTTCCCATTACATTAATTGAAAGTGTGCCCTCTTGTGGACTACTCAGTAATTTTCACTTAAAAGCGTTTTCTATTAGTATTTCAGACTAAATTGTATATCGTAACATATGTTTTGATCAGAGGTTGTGACCTGGATCCTAATGTTGTAGTTTTTTTTTTGCAGTTTTTGGCTGGGGCTGGGCTAGAACCCGCCACCTCTGGCATATGGGGCTGGCACCCTACTCCTTTGAGCCACAGGTGCCGCCCATGTTACAGTTTTTTAAAACATAAATCTTATTTAGAAATAAACGAAATAGTCATCATTTTATTTCTTATTTAGAAATAAACTAGTCATCATTTTTGTATTTCTGATACCATTGTATACGAAACGGTCTCATAGTATAAGACACAGTTTCAACCTATATAAGGGACTTGGAGGCAGGCAATTCTTTTGCAGTATAAAAGATGGTAAATAAAATTTACTTTGGTTTGTGTGGAATGGACTAGGAACCCACATAACTCAATAGCAGCACTTGGAAAGTTCCTCTATGGCCTATTAAAAAATATATATTAAAATATATATATATATATATATAGGCCATGGAGGAACTTTCCAAGTGCTGCTATGAGTTATGTGGGTTCCTAGTCCATTCCACACAAATCAGTTCCTCCATGGCCTATTAAAAAAAAATATATGTGTGTATATATATATATATAGTCTGGCACCTCTGGCTCAGTGGGTAGGGCACTGGCCCTATATACCGAGGGTGGCAGGTTCAAACCCAGCCCTGGCCAAACTGCAACAAAAAAAATAGCTGCATGTTGTGGTGGGCGCTTGTAGTCCCAGCTACTCAGGAGGCTGAGGCAAGAGAATCACCTAAGCCCTGGAATTGGAGGTTGCTGTGGGCTGAGACGCTACAGCACTCTACCGAGGGCGATAAAGTGAGACTGTTTTTTTTTTTTTGAGACTTCAGTCTCAAAAAAAAAAAAAAAAATATATATATATATATATAAATATATATTTTTTTTTTTTTTGAGACTTGAGTCTCACTTTGTCACCCTCAGTAGAGTGTGGTAGCATCACAGCTCACAGCAACCTCAAACTCTTGGGCTTAAGCGATTCTCTTGCCTCAGCCTCCCGAGTAGCTGAGACTACAGGTGCCCATCACAATACCTGACTTTTTTTTTTTTTTTTTTTTAAAGAGACGAGGTCTCGCTGGTTCAGGCTGATCTGGAATTCATGAGCTCAGGCAATTCACTCGCCTCAGCCTCCCAGAGTGCTAGGATTACAGGTGTGAGCCACTGCGCCCTGCCAGCTAAAAATGTTTTAAATAATCAAATTTCCAAGGCCCAGGACTATTTTTTTCCTAATGTAGTTTCTATTTTTGCATATGTTGGTATGATGAGACTTCATGTAACTAATCAGTAGGCCTCTGCAAATTAGTTTAGCTGTATAACCAGCTGTAACTATGTAAAGTGATATGAAGTTTTATTAAAGTCAGTTCATAAGAATATATATAAGAAGTTTTATTAATCATTTTACATCTCAATAAACATACAAATATTCTATAAATTGCTTTTTAGAGATACTAAGTCTCTACCTGATTTGCTTACTGATAACTTTTCTTTCACTACATAATAGTATTCAATAATGTAAATATATCCTTTTGTTATATATTATAAATGTTATGATATAGCCACATTATTGGCACGTACACTGTTGATATCCAGCATAGCAGCTGCAGGGATCTCAGGGTTCTACTAGTGAAGCAAGTGTCCCAAGAAAGCTTTAGAGCTTTATTTTATTTTTTATTTTAATTATTTACTGGAGATAATTTAGAACTTTAGAAAAACAGAAAAGTTTTAAGGATGTGATAATTTTCACAGTGCCCATGATTGGGAACTATTTGATTTAGAGCTAGGGTTTAGGGAGGATCTTTTCAAAATGTCTTAAACAGAATGTGAAAAATCTGTTCTTGAATAGCAGGCAGGAAAAAAGGAGTCTGAAGGTAGTTTGACTAAGGCAAAAGGATTCTGCCAGAGAGGTGCCACTCTTAAGGAATCACTGTGACCTATTTAAAATAGTAAGTAGTACAACATAGATTTATTTATTTACTTAATCTGTATAGTTATTGAGGATTTATATCCCACCTGTTTCCCAAAAGAATTTGAGGTGGTTTATAATGTTAAATTTAATATAAACTAGGATGCTAAAATATACTAGTTTTAAACTTACGCTACTGCCACCAAAAAAAATATTACCGAAGAAGGAGGGTGTTGATTAGCCAAGTATTCCATATATATGTTTAGATTTTTTTTCAAAACAATGTTATAATCATACAAAATGACAACATAGTATGAAGAATAAAGAATATTAGAAATGCAAACATTTGTATTCTAGTGTCGTTTAGGTCAATTACTAGCTCTGAACCCTTCAACACTTAGCTTTTCTAAAAAGAACTTTCAGTTTTGTTTTTGTTTTTTTTTTACTTTTTATTGGCTTATTTTTCTGTCATAGCAGTGCAGATGATGCTCAGTTTTATGCCTCTCAGATATTCATGAAAATAAAAGATTTAGTTAGAAATACCTAAGTTCAGTCACATTCTAACTCTGCTTTGTGCCATCTATTTAAGCTGTAGACAAAGTATTTAGACTCTGAGACTTAACTTTTTCATTTGTGAAATAGAGACAATCCCTATAACCCTCTGATACTAGTATGATTAAGGAAGGATATGTGTCAATGTCTGACATAAAAGAAGTGCTAAAAAAAATTCCCCTTCAGTATTACTTTGTCTCTTGTCTATCTCATCTATTATTATAATTTTTAACCCTCCTTAGATTACTTCCATAGCTATAGCTGTAGTTCTGACTACTTTTGTCAGATCCTCAGTTTCCAACTTCCATCTTTAGACATCTCTAACTAGATGTTACGTTGACATTTAGTCTGAACAGAGTCCAAAATCAGACCGTCATTACATGTTGTGCTACAGTATTCTAACAGAACTGCCTCCATTCTCTCTCTACCCCTCCATCTTCCTTATTACGTTCATCTTAACTGAAAACTTAACTTTGCTTATATCAAGGATATGGGGGAAAATATCAACATTATATTATAAACTCTCTTACAGGCTCCAATTTGCCTTTCTTGTTATATGCTCTGAGCAAAGAATTTTTGAATGCACTCTGCATATTCTATTAGTTTTTAGCACCTAGCATAGTGCCTTCAAACAGGTTTCGTAGATAATTATTTAAATATGCCGGAGAAGTCTATGCACATGTAGCAGCCACTATTAGAAGACTTGCTTTTTTATCTTTGGTTTTCTGAAACATAAAGTAACATGCTAGTAGTAATAAAAGTCTAAGAAGTACAGATATAAATTATACAAAAACAGGAATTCCCCCAAATATCAAAATGCTTCCTAATCCTAATCATTGTTAAAGGTTTAATAACATCTTTTAAAGATTTTTTTTCATATCTATGCTATTATTTGCATAAAAATGTATTTTAGACAAAAATTAGCTTGTATTATGCACATTGGTATTTTTAGCTGGCAATATATTTTTGATACCTTTTTATGAATTATAATACCATTGCTATTGTTTATTTTAAATAAATTTAATGCATATTTTTAGAGAAACTAAAATGTACAGTAGTCATGGTAAAATGGTTTGGGCTTTAATTCAGTGATTCTTCCCCTTTTCTTACTATGTAATATGCACTCCCTTTACAACATATGCATGCCCAAGTCAAATTTCAAAGGACAGGTTATGTTTACATATTGTTGACCATTGTACTTAGTTTTCCTATCATAGTGCTTGATGTGACATTAAACAAATATTATTTGGATGCATCATCATAAAGGCATAAATACTATGGAAAAGTAGTGTGTTGTATTGGGTACCGTTTATATGTATCTCAAGGGGTAATTATGGTGTTAAGTGAACTATTGATCTAGTTTAGTACAGCATTTCGAGCTATTAACTATTAAGTATAGTAAGAGGAAAATGCTTTAATTAGGTTAAAGAAAAGATGACAGATTTTTCTGGAGAATAACACGAAGTGGAGTTTAAAGTTTTTTTATTAAATTACTAAGACAGATTTAATAGTTGCTGTGGGGAAAGTCATCAAATTGATATCTTACATTTATCTCATATTTAGCTCATCATTTCCTTATTCAGAAATAGAAGAAATAAAGAATTTGTGCTTGGTAAGATTTATTTATTAAAATGTCACTGTGTTTAGCCAGGCTTTGTGGTGGGTGCCTATAGTCCCAGCTACTTGGGAGGCTGAGGCAAGAAGATTGTGTGTTGCTGAGCTATGGCACATGCCATGGCACTCTGCTGAGGGTGACGAACTAAGACTCTGCCTCAAAAAAAGGTCATTATCCTAATTTTGTGGAGAAAAATTATGAACTTAACATAAAAAGTGCCAGGATGTTTACTTATGTATACTACTATGATCTTTTATCCCAAACTGTTTTATTATTATTATTTTTTAAAAGGATTTAGTTTTAATTTAATTTTATTATGTTAGAGACAATGTCTCACTCAGTCACCCAGACTGGAGTACAGTGGTCATGCTCATAAACTGACTGCAGCAACACAATCATAACTCACTGTGGCCTCAAATTCCTGGGCTCAAGAGACCCTCTCACCTAGCCTCCCAAGTAGTAGTTAGGACTACAGGTATGTGCCATCATGCCTGGCTAATTTTTAAACTTTTTTTGTAGAGATTAGGGTCTGGCTATCTTTCCCAGGCTGTTATCACATTCCTGGGCTCAAGCAATCCTCCTACATCAGCCTTCTAATGCACTGGCATTATAGGCATGAGCCATCAGGCCTTGCCCCTGAACTGAGTTTTTTCATTTTCTTTTTTCTTTGAGACAGAGTCTCACTCAGCCTCTCTAGGGTAGAGTGCATGGCATCATAGCTCACAGCAACCTCAAACTCCTGGGCTCAAGTGATTCTCTTGCTTCACTCTCCTGACTAGCTGGGACTACAGGCGCCCATCACAATGACTGGCTATTTTTAGAGATGGAGTGTCACTCTTGCTCAGGCTCATCTCAGACTCTTGAGCTCAAGCAACCTGCCTTCCTCAGCCTCCCAGAGTGCTTGGGATTACAGGTGTGAGCCACCGTGCCCAGCAAAACAGATTTTTTTCAAATTGAATTTTGCTTACTGTTCTACTAGTTCAGATCAATAAGAAAAGTATTTGACATGCCATAAAATGTGCATCATATACTAAATGTAGTCATAAAGTAAGGAATCTAACCCCATAAAGCCATAGTCATCTTTCTTTAGAGTCACATAGCATAGTATAGACAATAGCATTCATTTAAATTTGCTGTCTCAGTAAACTTGCAAAATACATAATAGAAAAAAGAATGAGACAGATTTGCACATATGAAAGTTTGAGACAAAGCAAAATACTGAAAAGTATGTAATAGTAGTTCACGTTTAATGAATACTTACTACATGCTCAGCAGTTCTAAGTACTTTACACGTATTAACTCATTTCATCCTCACAACAAAATTAAAAGTAATGATTACGTATCTTAAAGGTAAGGAAGCCAAGGTACAGAGATTAAGTACATTGTCCAAGGTTACATAGTAAGTGGAGGAGCTTGGATTCTAATAATACCTTGTGATCTTTTTCTTCCTTGGCTAGATATTGCGACTATATTGATTGCACTACATGATTGATTTTTTTGTTTGTTTGTTTGAGACAGAGCCTCTCTCTGTTGGCCAGGTTAGAGTGTCATGGCATCAGCTCAGCTCACAGCAACTTCAAACTTTTGGGCTCAAGAGCTCTTGCCTCAGCCTCCCAAGTAGCTGGGACTGCAGGGGCCTGCCACAATGCTAATTTTTCTATTTTTAGTAAAGCCAGGGTCTTGGTCTTACTCTGGATGGTCTCAAACTCCTGAGCTCAAGGGATCCTCCAGCCTGGGCCTTGTAGAGTGCTAGGATTATAGTTGTGAGCCACAGCACCCAGCTGTACATCATGATTTTTAATTGGCACATGTTAATCTTTCACAAATGTAACATCATTTGTTATGGTATTAAACTAATGGTACTGGTATACATTCTAGCTGTTACGTGAAATGTTCACATGCCAGACAGGCTGTGTTTGACTCCTGCTGTGTGACTTTAGACAGATTACTTACCTATCTGCACATCAGATTGTTCATCAAATAAAAACAGAATATTAGTACTTCAGTGTCATGAGAATTAAATGAAAGTACATTAAAGTGTTTGTAACCATTTTTATACATAGTAGACAGTAAAATCCTTTCTCCCATTTTTTTCACTACTAAAATGCAGTAAAATGTTGCAGCAGTATCTATTTCCATACATTTTTTGAGCATGTGTATGATCATCTCTTTAAGATAAAGGCAAAGTTGTTGAGACAAGATTATACACACTTTTTAAGACTTTGACTTAAAAAAAGTATAAAGTGGCCTTTCAGAAAAATTTATCTATCATTAGATTATGAGAGTGCCTTTTATTCCAAATTCATCCAATTTTAATATTACTATATCTTCTACCAATACTGTTTTGTTTGCATGAGGAAGTCATAAATTTTGTAGTGAAATTAAGTGAACAAAGAACTAAGGTCTTTAAAATTTTTGATGAGTGCTTAGAAATTCCCTTCAGACTCATTATAAAGGGCTAAATTGAGAATTTACTATAATATCTTTCCCTAATTAAGCATTCTTTTAATTAAACCTCAAGCCATACTTAATTAGCTTATAAATTATTTCCTACTCAGTATATTTTGTTTAATTTAGTTCTTAGTATCATATTTCAATGGTTAGATTTTTCTTTCTATTGCTGGTATTTATTTCTGCTACCTTATGATTTAAGTAATTGTAGATGGGCAATATCAAGACTATAAACTATGATTTGTAATACTATGGTAAAGTATATATTAGAATGTCAAATAATAATTTATAATAATGTTGCAGAAGTACGGATTATTTGTTTCGAAGGGATTCTTTTACCTAATTCCTCCTGTTTCCCCTTATCTTTTAGTACCATTGTTAGCTCTCTAGAATATTTACTATATACCAAATAGTATGTCAAGTGATTTATTTGTGTTATTTTGTTCTCATCACCACTTACAAAGTGGGCTGCTTTTTTCATTTTTTCTTATCTTCAAATCAGCATTTTTCAAAGTATGCTTTGCCTGGTGACCCACAATTCAAAAGACATTTTACCTAGATTTAACAAGCACCATGCAGTGTACCCTTATATTTCTTTCTGTTCCCTCTATCCCTTCCAGTGTTGATCTCAACCTACTAAACTTATTTTACAATCTACTAATTGGTCACCATTCGTAGATTTTTTTTTTTTTTTTTTTTTGCAGTTTTTGGCCAGGGCTGGGTTTGAACCCACCACCTCTGGTATATAGGGCTGGCGCCCTACTCCTTTGAGCCACAGTCGCCGCCCCATTCATAGATTGTAAAGCTCTGCCTTAAGTGACAGTTCTATAACATTCATTAAAATCTTTACCATTTGGTTGCCATTTCTGGATGCATTTCAGCTTCGGTTTCAAAAAATAAAAAACAATGTATTTTCACAGAGCCAGGCAGACTAAACATTATCTAATTGAGAGCCAAAAATGCCATTATCTAGTTAGGGGTGTGTTGTACTCACTTTTAGAATTCTAGGAATACTATTTCTTGAGGGACTGTGGTCACCTTTCAATATAAAGTAGCAGCATCTCTACAGATTACTCATTTATTAAAGGCTATGACTTTGGCTAAAATTCTAAGTTCATTTCTATCAAATTTCTCTGCTGTACTTCAAAATCTTGGATTCTAATGGAATTAGGTGTAGCGACAAGGTACAAATGTATTTGTCAGTAATCATCTATCAACATTTAATTAAATGTGTTAAACCAAACAAGTATTTTCACACACATACATCCCACTATAATCCCAGTTTTTAGTTGATATCTGGTATTCAGATGCCTTGTTACACGACTGAGAATATACAGTCTTGTGGCTAGGTGTAGTAATCTTATATATAGTTCATATGTGGCAACTAAATATGTAAGCCATTTTTACACTGAAAATTCTAAGCTAGTGTTAGCTTTTCATGTTCCTTATGTGGGACTTGGAGAAATCAAATAAAGTCCAGTAGCCCACAGGAGAACCCTCCATCTAGTATATACCCTGTTTCCCCGAAAATAAGACAGTGTCTCATTTTAAGGTGTGCTCCCAAAGATGCGCTAAGTCTTATGTTCAGGGAACGTCTTATCTTTCCTGTAAGTAGGTCTTATTTTCGGAGGATGTCTTACTTTGGGGAAAACAGGGTATATTAGCCTTTATAGGTTCTTATCCTCTAAATTAGCGGTTCTCAACCTGTGGGTTGCAACCCCTTTGTAACAATGAAAATAAATCTTGTACATCAGATATTTACATTACAATTCATAACAGTAGCAAAATTACAGTTATGAAGTAGCAATGAAAATAATTTTATGGTTGGGGTCACCACAACATGAGGAACTGTATTAAAGGGTCGTGGCATTAGGAAGGTTGAGAGCCACTGCTCTAGATAATTAAACACAGTCACCTTTTAATTTGTTTGAATGTGGCAATGTACTTGTATGACAATGAGTCGTACGCAATATATGAATAACCAGGTATTTTTGTGATGCTCTATTAATAATTTGCATTCAATAATTTCTTTCCATTATAATACTGTGCATAAGTTGGAACTTACAAACTTATGAAAAATTGGTTGTGTTTTGGTGACCTCCATTAGGTCATTTAAAATTCCAACTGATTTTAAGTGCTTGATGTGACTGCTAAATATGCAGGGTGTTTTAAATTTCTCTAGTGAAGAAAGAAATGTTAAGAATCAAATTAATAATTTCAAAGAGTAAAGCATTCAGTGCAGCAAAAGAATAAACACAAGATAGCCAATAGTAATTATATCTTTCCTACACTATTTCCTTTCAGTGGGCTTCTGCTAGTAAGTTTTATGTCTATCATTCATCCAAGAAAAGTAATGTTTTTTCCCTTAGGTGGCTTTTAGTAAAGGATGTACATATAAGGGTCATTAAGCTGTAAAAAAAAAAAAAAAATAGAGGAAATGATTACCAAGAAGACAGGATAGTCACTATCTCTAGAAAGAACTGGGATACTAGCCTTCTGAATGGTGGTTTTATGGATAATTTCTTTATAACTGTTAAACTATACATATGTGCTTTATGTGTCTTTTTCCATATGTCTTATATGTCTTTGTTAATAAAATATGTTTAGAGACAAATTTATTAATTTTAAATACCTGTATAGCTCTACTAAAAAAAAATACACATTTGCAAAGTTGCATTAAGGTGTATGAATAAAGGCAGTCATTAATGTTCTGCATATATTATTTGACTATTTTGAAGTTTACAACTCAAAATACTAATAGGGCTCTCTTAAAAGTAATGACCAGAAAAAAACTCAAAAAGATAAATGTTTAAATGATTTAAATTGGAAATTACAACACAGTTTTCTGTTTAGCATTTTGACTTAGTTGATGTAGAATACCGTGATTTCATAAAAGCTTATCTTTAATGTATACATTATTAAAATGTTATCTACTTCAAATAAGGCACACACGGGTGCCATTAAAGGAAAGATTAAGTGTTCTATAAGCCATAAGTTGAAACTAGGATCAGAAAAATTTGGGGACAGGGTATTCAGCAAATCAGCAAATATACAGAATGTCTTTGTGTGTGTGTGTATGTATATGTATATGTATATGTATGTATAGAGAGAGCATATTACCTCATGATAAATAAGAGAATTTATTTAATTTTCTTTTCTTTTTTGTTTTTTTTTTTTGGAGACCAAGTCTCATTTTGTCAGCCTCAGTAGAGTGCTGTAGCATCATAGCTCACAGCAACCTCCAGCTCTTGAACTTAGGCAATTCTCTTGCCTCAGCCTCCTGAGTAGCTGGGACTACAGGCACCCACCACAATGCCCAGCTATTTTTTATCGCAGTTTGGCCAGGGCAGGTTCGAACCTACCACCCTCAGTATATGGGGCAGCACCCTACTCACTGAGCCACAGGCGCTGCCCTATTTAATTTTCTTTTTGAGTTGATTAATTGGCTTAAATTAATTTGTATGGGAGCAATAAAAATGTTAACACATGGCTTTCTCTGCCCTTTATGTGGTTATGTATTGATTCTATGATTGATTATTATAAGAGGCATCCAATGATAATTTGAAAGACAAGGTACATATGTAAACATAAAGTGATTATAGAAGAATGAAAGATGTTACAAAGGATTATATAATTTTTTACCAAAAGAATATTGGACAGTAAATGTGGTAAGTTCAGAATAGATTATGTTAAGATGTTTTTTAGGTGCATTTGACTTGCCCTGGATTGTAAAGAATTACAGGATTTGGACTTAAAGTAGGGATGGGCTTCCTAGGTAGGGAGAATGTATTAAATAGGAAATAAGACTGGAAAACACAAGGTGGATGTGTTTGGAGAGGATGGCCTATGTAGAATGAATGATTAGAGACATAGTTAGAAAGGCAAGTTGAAGCTGTATTATGAAATTAAAATTTTAATGCACTTGTTATGTAGAAACAAATTATAGTGGTTATCAAGATTGATCAAATATTTCTATCTAGCAGTATAGACTAGTGGTTAAGAAGCTACTTTGGAACCAGATTGCTTGAATTATAATCCTTGCTCCACTAGTTACTTTAAGCTCTCTATAAATTAATTTCCTCATTAGCAAAATGCAGAAAACAACAGTATCTAGGTTGTTATGAGGACCAGATGAGTTAATGTGTTCATTGCACTTTGCAATCCTTAATATATGGTATGGTACATGAATAAAGACTAAATTTTATTTTTATAGTAATTAATCATTTTTCTAGTGGTAATATACTTGGCATATTTCTACAAATAATTGTCTGGTTTTTTTGTGTTGCAGTGTTTGGGAAATGGGAAGTAATGACAGCTGGCACCTGAACTAAGTACTTTTATAGGCAACACCATTCCAGAACTTCAGGATGAATGGGGATATGCCCCATGTCCCCATCACTACTCTTGCGGGGATTGCTAGTCTCACAGACCGTAAGTTTGGTTAATTTATCAAATTTAAGGTGTGCTATGGGTTAACAATGATTTTCAGAGAAACTATTAGAAAAATTTTCTGTAATATAAATAACATTTTTTGAGATTTTCGTTTTGAATGACAAACACTGTTTGCTTTGATTTATTGGCATACATGTGGAACTAATAAAATTAGTGTTGCCAGATAATCATAGGTAAGACCTTAATTTCTGTTTCTTCCTACCGATCCAGTAAGAAATAGGAAGTGTTTGATAAGAGGTCTTACATGGTTAACTGTTGAGTCCATACTGAACCTCAGAGTCAAAGCATTCTATGATAGACATACTTTTATCTGACAATGTGAATGTTACATTTTTTGCATCATTATTATTATTATTGCTCAGTATTTCGTTGTAGCAATCGTCTGATTTCTTTTCCAAATGTATTTATCTTCATTCATTCTTTATGAGGTTTTTGTTTCTAGTCCTTATCGTTAAACATTTTTTATTGTTATTAAATTTTAATCTTCTTTAATTTTGTGAAGGCAAAAAGTAGAAACCAAATAAACACATGTAAGAGGTCTTACATGATAAAGGGGTAAACACAAAGTAAAGACTAAAGAAGATGACAGAAAACATTACGAAAAATCAAAACTGAAGAAGTATGTCTGTGTATAGGAACTAATATAGGTCCTTAGAAAAGCTTTTATAAAAATACTACAACTACCCTTCAAAGAAAAAAAAAATTAATAGCCCAATTTATCTAACTTCTTAGTGATATTTATTTTGAATGTCATGTTTGGTAATCTTTTGGAGTTCGTCATAGATTTCAGCAGCCTGTTTTATTCCGAACATAAGAAATTTAAAGGCTCGGCACCTATAGCTCAGCAGCTAGGGTGCCAGCCATATACATACACCGAGCTGGTGGGTTCGAACCCAGCCTGCCAAACAACAATGACAACTACAACCAAAAAAAAAAAAAAACAGAGGGCAGCGCCTGTGGCTCAGTTGGTAAGGCGCTGGCCCCATATACCGAGGGTGGCGGGTTCAAACCCGGCCCCAGCCAAACTGCAACCAAAAAATAGCCGGGCGTTGTGGCGGGTGCCTGTAGTCCCAGCTACTTGGGAGGCTGAGGCAAGAGAATCGCTTAAGCCCAGGAGTTGGAGGTTGCTGTGAGCTGTGTGAGGCCACAGCACTCTACCAAGGGCCATAAAATGAGACTCTGTCTCTACAAAAAAAAAAAAACAGAAAGAGAGACAGAGCCAGGCATTGTGACGGGCACCTGTGGTCCCAGCCACTTACTTGGGAGGCTGAGGCAAGAGACTCACTTGAGCCCAAGAGTTTGAGGTTGCTGTGAGCTGTGACGCCAAAGCACTCTACTGAGGGTGACATAGTGAAACTCTGTCTCAAAAAGAAAGAAAAGAATTTTAAAGAACATTGCCAGTCTTTTGAGAATTTTTTACTGTAATACATATTTTTAGGGATCCTTTTGTTTGTTTGTTTGGGGGTTTTTTGCAATTTTGGCCGAGGCCAGGCTTGAACCTGCCACCACCGGTATACGAGGCCGGCATCCTACTCCTTGTTGAGTCATAGGTACCGCCCCTAGGGATTCATTCTTTTGGTAGGCACTTGTAACTATAATTCTTAGTCCTTGGATAATGGTGAAAAAAATCTACCCACAATGTTAGTTCTTATGTACCTGAAAAAATTAAGGGGGAAAGATAAGAAAGGGAAGGGTAGAAAGTGAAGAAATGGCATACTTTGGCATTGTGCTGGATTTGGAACTTCATAATAGAGAAGCTAAGAAGGTTCTTCAAGAAATGTTTTTGTCTTAAGTTCCCTGTCCCCAAATACTATTTTATGGGTTTTGTTTTTGCTCAAAAAAAAAAGATTCTACTTGGATTTAGGGGGGGTAAAATAGCAGCAGCCTATATTTTAACAAGAAAGTACTGTAGCTGGTTGGATTAGCATCACTCAGGTGAGATACCTTTTTGAACTGGTTTTAGTTTTTGTTACCACTTTGTTGTAGATAAGGCATAAATTCTAATAATAGGATTACAAAGTAAGATATACTACTAGGAATTTCTTTTTGGTTTTTCTTCCCATCATTTTAGCTATACCTTGTATTATAAAAGTTTGTCTGTCCTTCATTGAATCCCAAATGATTAAAAAAAGGGTGGGGGGGAGTAGAGGTGCTATTGAGGTATGGTATGGGGTCCAGGGTATATCCCAATTTACAACTAAAAATGACTTTTTAACCTTTCTCAAAAAAAGAAAAGAAAGATAATTAAGTTTAGCTTACCCTTTAAAAATTTCATTTCTGGTTCGGCACCTGTAGCTGAAGCAGCTAAGGCACCAGCCACATATACACCAAAGCTGGTGGGCTCAAATCCAGCCCAAGCCTGCCAAACAACAATGACAACTGTAACCAAAAAATAGCCGGGTGTTGTGGTGGGCACCTGTAGTCCCACTTACTTGGGAGGCTGAGGCAAGAGAATTGCTTAAGCCCAGAGGTTAGAGGTTCCTATGAGCTGTGATGCCATGGCACTCTACCTAGGGCAACAGCTGGAGGCTCTGTCTCAAAAAAAAATTAAAAAATAAAAATAAAAATTTAATTTCTTTATTTGATTTTCAAAATTGTTTTAAAGTCATAAGGTTAAGATAATAAATTTCTGTTAGATAACTGGCTTAAAATAAAAGTTTGTCTTTCCAGTAATCCCTATTTAGTAAATAATAATTTTTCTGTGTTTTCATTAATGAGAAACCCATTATTACTAAGGCTGAGTAGCATGATAATTATACTATGTAAGTGGTTAGAAATTAAACCCAAACAAAACAAAGATACCTGACATTTTAGCTAGCTTTCTTAGATAAATGCATTAGGTAAAGAGACTTTAAATAGCTGAATTTAAAACTACTGTAAAACATTTATGTTCTTTTGTTTGCTGTTAGAATAGAATGCAGAGAAGAGAACTATTCAGGAATCTATTATTTACAAAAATATTTGGGTATTCTTCTTACAGTATCTTATTCTATGAAAGGTCTCCTGCTAAAGTGAGCTATTTATTTTTGTATATACTTAAGCTGTCTTACAAAGAGTCAAGGTATTGTTATTTTGTTAGTGATTGTTATAAATCTTCTAAGCAAGAGTAAATTGATGAAATTGCAACCTTGGAAGTTATTAAGATTTTAGTCTTTCCCTTTTGGCTAGTCTTTTGTTGACAAAAATTTAAGAAATGAAAAGCAGACGTGAAGGAGCTGAATTTTGGTCTTAAGGAGTAGGATAATCTATGATGGTCCTAGTCAAATTTGGGGGGTTTTGTGAAGTATGTTGAGCATTGGTAGGGAGAGGATGAATGCCTTTTAATAATTTGTTACACTGATATTTATAATTTATTTTCAATACCAAAATATATGTAAGCACTAAAAAGACTTCATATTGTCACCCAATTTCTAATAATGTGCTTTTATTCCAAATAGTCCTGAACCAGCTGCCTCTTCCATCTCCTTTACCTGCTACGACTACAAAGAGCCTTCTTTTTAATGCACGAATAGCAGAAGAGGTGAACTGCCTTTTGGCCTGTAGGGATGACAGTTTGGTTTCACAGCTTGTCCATAGCCTCAACCAGGTATCAACAGATCACATGTAAGTACTAAAGTGAAAAGTTTGATCTTAGTAAGAGAATGAACTATTCCTAGTTTTCCTTTTTAATTAAAAAAAAAAATTTAATACATCAGTATCTAAGTGTGCTAAGTGATTAACAAGGTTAAAATAGACCATAGTTATAGTGAGATAATTTAATTCTGAACTGTGTAACTCTTATCTCCATAGATATTCTCAGCTCTTTTAAAATGATCTCAGGATTTGTCAGGTGTGCTGCAGAGATCTTAAATTGCTCATGAAACTATATCCCTTTTTTGTGGTATTGCTAGAATAGTTAAAATTTCCAGACAACATGAACTATGCTGCTAGCTTTATTTAGAACAGACTAACATGCTTTTCATGAGAAGTATATGAATTCAGGAAACTTTATGAAAGGCTGCTATAGAATTTGGGACTAATTTTTCCTAGAATTTACTGTACCATCTGAATATAGGTATATATTTTCACACAATAAACTTTTAAAAATAAAATTGACCTATATTTCATAGCATATTTACAAACTTTTTGCATATGAATATACTTTTTAAAATTTATTTTTTAGTAAAAAAGGAATATATATTTATAACCTGAATACTTAAATGTGTAAAAAGTAAAATTTCACTGTTAATCAATAGTGCATATGTATCCTTGCATTCTTTAGGTTTTTTTTCATTTTTTAATTTAAAGATTCATTATTTAGAGGAATGAGGATAAAGCACATTACAGTGGAGAGGTGTCTGCCATTAGATGCAGTACCTTTTTTCTTTTTGAGACAGAGTTTCACTCTGTCACCTTAGGTAGAGTGGTATGGCATCATAGCTCACAGCAACCTCAAACTCTTAGACTCAGGTGATCCTTTTGCCTTATGCTCCTGAGTAGCTGGGACTACAGCCACGTGCCACTATGCCTGGCTAGTTTTTCTGTTTTTAGTAGAGACAAGGGTCTTACTCTTGCTCAGGCTGGTCTCAAACTCATATGCTTAGAAATTCCACCTGCCTTGGCCTCCCAGGGTGCTAGGATTACATGCCCAGCCAAGATGCAGTAGCTTTTAAAGGTAATGATATGATTCTAAAGTGATACACTTAATAAATGTGGTTTTCTGATTGAAAACCTGAGAAATAATTGTTCAAGCTCAAAGAAATGTGTAATATTTTATCACTCTAAAAATACAACATTGTTTAAATATTGTATCATTTCTTTTGCTTGTACATATTTATTCAGCAGTTTTTTGCCAAATACTTAAAGAGGTAAGAGAAATAGCACATATACATTAGGATTTATTTTATGAGCACTCCTTTAAGATTGCTCTCAGAATCATGGATAACATCTTTTTTTTTTTTTTTTGGATTTTGGCCAGGGCTAGGTTTGAACCCGCCACCTCTGGCATATGGGACCGGTGCCCTACTCCTTGAGCCACAGGCGCCGCCCCATCTTTATAGGTCTTTATTATTAGATCTAATCAGTAGAATAGTAACATGTACAATGTATAATTAAAATCACTGTCTATATTTAATTTTCTTATCACCTTTCATAGTTGTGAGTTGAAAATTGCTACTATAGGGCAGCACCTGTGGCTCAGTCGGTAAGACGCCGGCCCCATATACCGAGGGTGGCGGGTTCAAACCCGGCCCCAGCCAAACTGCAACCAAAAAATAGCCGGGCGTTGTGGCGGGTGCCTGTAGTCCCAGCTACTCGGGAGGCTGAGGCAAGAGAATCGCCTTAAGCCCAGGAGTTGGAGGTTGCTGTGAGCTGTGTGAGGCCACGGCACTCTACCAAGGGCCATAAAGTGAGACTCTGTCTCTACAAAAAAAAAAAAAAAAAAAGAAAATTGCTACTATATTAAGTCACTTGTTGATTTTTTTCCTCCTTAATGACTTTATTTGAGGAAACAGTGGACAATGGAAAAAAATTACATAACCTCTGGGTTTTGTCTTAATCAATATGCCAACAGTATTTTATTTGGAGGACATTCACAGAACGTTAGACTCACTCATATTCAGATAACAAAATACTATATATTCCAAGCCCAAATAGCGACTTCTTTGTATAATTATCACTTATCTGCTCTTTCATTATTTTGAGTACTTTAGACTCTACTTATTTTCTATTTTAAAACTAATTTGAGCATTCTTAATTCTTAATGCAATAAAACAGTATTTTGAGCTTTTTTTTCCTTATCTAAAAGAAAAAAGAACTCTTATTTTTAGATAATTCTCTTTCTTCAGGGATTGAAGAAAAAAATCCATACCATTGTCGTCACATTGTCATACCTATGTGATTTATTTGTATACCACAAGACTTCTTAATAAATCATGATTTTAATTTTTGGTATTTATTTATTCAATGACAGAGAGTTGAAAGATAATCTTGGCAGTGATGATCCAGAAGGCGACATACCAGTCTTGTTGCAGGCCGTCCTGGCAAGGAGTCCTAATGTTTTCAGGGAGAAAAGCATGCAGAACAGATACGTACAAAGTGGTGAGGTTCTTAATAATTGAATTTTTTAGTACATTTTTTGTGTTTCCCATATCAGAACATATTTTACCATTATTCGATCCAGTTGTCTTCTTTAACAAGCTAGCCTATCGTCAGGAATGCCTTGTTTATTCTTTGAATCACACCGAAAGCAAGCAGGAAACCAAATAGATAATATTCTTGGAGTTAAATATATAACTAAATTCCTTAGGACTTATTCTAAGCTTTTAATGTATTTTGCTAAGTATCTTAGAATGTAATAGTTTACTCTAAGAGCTTTAGAAATTTTGTTTTAGAAAATCATAGAATTGATTTGAAGGTAGTCTTTGGTTAGTCAAATGAAAAATACAGTAGAGACTAAGTTGACCACGTAAAGGACTGTAATAAGTGAGATGCCATACAGAGGTAGTCAACTTAAGGAAGTAGACCTACTATACTGATAAATACATGTGGTGTGTGTCTGCTCTATGAAAATTAGAACAATTTAATGAAGTGGTTAACTATGGCTATTTTGTTGTACTTTGAAAGCTTTTGAGCATACAATACATGTATAAATAATTATTGCAGGTATTAGTACCAATTGTAATCATATTCATGATTATGTAGTAATTAATTTAACATTCCTATTCCCTTAGCAACAGAAAAAATGTTTTATAATCTATGTTATTAAAGGAATCAATTTATAATGAGTATTATAAAAATCATAGAAGTTTTATATCCAGAGCATATAATTTTTATGTAGTCAAGGAGTACATTGTGCTTGCTTGGCTTTCAAAGTAAAAATAAGGAGGGAAAAAAAATAGTTTTGACTACTCAGGAAGGTTTGATTAACTGTATTTAAGAATTCTGCCAAATTAATTTTAGCTTACTTTATTGGTAACACCTCTATGAAGCTCCCTATTCTGTTTCCTAGTGTGGAAGTTTTTTTTAAAAAATAGTATTGTTTTGTTAATTTTATGTATGTGTGTTTTTAAAGCAATTGCATATTAATATCCATTCCCCCAAATGCAAACTATGGGAATGCCTCTGCCCAACTTAACTTTCAGCAAGTTGAAGACAAGTATACAGGGCAAGGTGGTGTCTTCACCAGAACTAATAAGCAGGATTGCAATAGTAGGAGACAGATAGGAATGGTGAATGGAGAGTTGAGTTATAAATGATTTCCAGAAGAATGTTGGAATTGAAAGAAAGTATGGAGAGATAGTTGATCGTAAGAAAGACTGATAGCAGTATCTTAATATAGGGGGATATGAGTAAATAAAATATTGGATAAAGGAAATCTTCCAAGGTTATTAATCTTTGTAATACTTTAGTGACTTATATTTTTGACTAATTTGGGTAGCAAATCACTCTACTAAAAACTTTTTGAATGTTCACAGTTTAGTCACATATTTTGTATTATACATTTGATGTCATTTTGTTATTTAATCTCTACATCTCCTATTTTATAAAAACAAAAAATAACATTTAAAATTAATTATTTGCAAATTATGATTATATGAAAGCATTTTCTATTGATAATTTGGTTTTGAAACATAAAAAGGTGATTTTTAACTGTGTGCTAAGTATAAGTAAATATGAGTCACACTGACAGAGAACAGCTAATATGCAAATCACTTTAATCGTAGTTCTTTGGAACTTAGAGCTAATGAGAAAAGGCTATTAGAAATTTATTTACTCCTTTTTTGTAGAAAGCTATTGCTTTCAAACTAGTAATTCTTGCTTATTCCAGTGATGACTGCTAATTCAGGGGGAAATTTTCTGTTGTTGTTGTTGTTGTTGGGGATTCATTGAAGGTACAAAGAACCAGGTTACATTGATTGCATTTGTTAGGTAAAGTCCACAGGGGGGATTTTTTTAATTCCCATTTCATGGAATGTTGCTTACTTTCCAAAAATAAAAATTCAGCAACAGTAATTATAGTAATTAAATTATTGAGCTGTGGGACAAAGCAATATTGTGCTAAGTTTGAGTTGGAAAAGAAAGTTCAGATATTGAAAGTTATACTACATACATAAGAGAATGCACTGTAAGTGGTAAACTCAGACATGATATTGAGCTCTAATTTCAAACACTGACTTTAGAGCCACAATTCCTTTTGTAGTATTCCTAGCAAATATAAAATACTTTTGTAGTGTTTTAACGTTTCTGGTGAAAGGCACTTTTTATCCTAACAGCAGGAAGTGAAATTTGGAAATATAACTTGAGGCTTACAGTTCCCAGAAAGAGATTGGCTAGAGAAATCATAACAAAATTCAGGGATAATCATAGATATTATCTCTTAATTTTAAAACATCTGAATAGCTGAAATTTTCTGTATCTCCTATATATCAAAATGACATTTGTAAACAATTGAGGAACAATATCTGGCTTGAAAAGAAATGTGAGAGTCTGAAAACTTTTCTTATGTTTTTATTCAATAATCACATAATCAGTTAATAGTTCCTACTATGTGGCAAAGAGTTGTTATAAAAGAAGAAATAGATGCATTCTGTTTTATTTCAAAAGATTTTTATAGTAAAATAGCAGGAATTCAAACTTTTTGGGTTTGTAAATACAGTAGTGTTTAAAATCTAGATCTAAACCACAATGAAACAAATAATTTTGCAAAGTTAAGTTCCCAAGCACAGGAGATATAGATGATAAAGTATTCTGTAGTACAAAAATGTTCCATGTAATATAAAAAAATCCATATTGTGGAAGGAGATGTGTAATATTTGGTCAAAGGTTAGATGACTCCTATAAAATCTTTTCAATTCTAAGGCTAAATAACAGAATATTGAGTAAGCAAGTAAAATTTTAACATAATAACAATCTCTGGTCCAGTCTTTGATTAGTTATATGGAAAATAATGTTTGGTAACATTGTACTGGAAATTTACAGTTTTACAGTGTTATGTATTTTGCTCGTTAAAATGAAAACATTTAATAAAAAAAAAGAATTTTTGAAAGTTTGTGAAAGAATGATTTAAGTCATTTAAAGATACTTTACTGTTAGAAAAAAATAATGTTTACTGTTTGTGTGTGTTGCATAGGAATGATGATGTCTCAGTATAAACTTTCTCAGAATTCCATGCACAGTAGTCCTGCATCTTCCAATTATCAACAAACCACTATCTCACATAGCCCCTCCAGGTAATATAGTTTATATCATTTATTAAATATGTGTTCTGTGGTGAATATGCTTGTGAATACATAATACATATATTTAGATAATGAATAGTATGTAGTTAAAGGTTGAAATTCTTAGTCTTAAGTAGTAATCCATATGAATATTTGCCTTAAAATGTTGCATATGGAAATACTCTAACATACTAATAGAAGTAGCTGTCATCTTAGTAAATGAATTTCATAGAGACAAAAGAATGTGTTAAAATAACTGATACGTTGTGGAAAAATAAGACTATTTATAGAGTAGAATTCATTATAAAGAACATGTCTTTATATATCGTAAACAGATTGGTACTTAGCGTAACTAAAGTAAATGAATTACTTCAATTTTTTACACACTGCCTACTATAACTTTCAGACTATGAATTGTGAATAATTTTTGTATGTTATTTGTCTATTTTGTACACATTTTTGTTTGCATAGATTTTATGATATATATGAGTTAGAGAATTTTATGACAGTGAAATCTCAAGGAAGAACATGTTTATTTCATTTCCTGATATTCTTTATTTGGATTTTAGCCGGTTTGTGCCACCACAGCCAAGCTCTGGGAACAGATTTATGCCACAACAAAATAGCCCAGTGCCTAGTCCATATGCCCCTCAAAGCCCTGCAGGATACATGCCATATTCCCATCCTTCGAGTTATACAACACATCCACAGATGCAGCAAGGTGAGAAAGTTGTTTGTTACTTTACTGGGAATGCCTTATTGGCTAAGGAATTGCTTATTAGTTAAACATTTATTTTTTTAAAATAATTTTAAAAAACACAAACTAAAACTGTGCTGTATACTGATTTGTCAGTAAACTTTTTAAAAGATAGGGCTTAAATAATTAAAAACATGTTATATTTATCATTTAGGAGGTAAAAGGAACAATGGCATTTTGGCCCTTTGTATTCAGTTATTATAAACTATGTACATTTAATTATGAAATTAAGAATATTTTAAAATAGAACTTCTCTTCCAGGGGCACTAAGCCAAAAAGTTATGTTTTAATTGGTAAAGTGGATATAGTTGGCCCTCTATATCCATGGGTTACAAGTTGTGAACTTAATCATCTGCAGACTGAAGGTATTCAGGAAAAAAAAAACTGGGTCTGTCCTGAATATACACAGACTTTTTTCTTGTCATTATTCTCTACAGTATAACTGCTATTTATGTGGCATTTATACTATGTTAGGTATTGAAAGTTATCTAGAGATGATTTAAAGTACTGTATATAGAAGGATATGCATAGATTATATGTGAATACTACACTATGTTATATCAGGGACTTAATCATCTAGAGATTTCGGTATGTCTCTCTGGAAGGTATACCCCACAGATACCAAGGGTACCAAAGGATGGTTTTACTGTGAAAAATTTACTATAACATGGTTACAGTACAGTAGAAGAATATTAATCATTTTTGATGTAGAGATGTCTGGATTGGATTCCTAGTTCTCAGTTGATTACTAGTTCCTTTTTTTTTTTTTTTGTTTGAGACAGAGTCTCACTATGTTGCCCTCAGTAAAGTGCTATGGCTTCATAGCTCACAGCAACCTCAAACTCCTGGGTAATTCTCTTGCCTCAGCCTCCCATTAGCTGGGACTATAGGCACCCGCCACAACACTTGGCTATTTTTCTGTTGCATTTGGCCCCAGCCAGGTTGGAACCCGCCAGCCTTGGTGTATGTGGCTGGAGCCATAACCACTGTGCTACGGGCGCCAGCCTGATTACTAGTTCTTAATATCATAATAATAATATTATGATGTCTTTTAAGATGATATTGGCTGGCCTAAGGTGGGAGAATTGCTTGAGGTCATAAGTTTGACACCAGCCTGAGCAATAATGAGACCCCCATCTCTACAAAAAATAGAAAAAATTATCCAGGAATGATGGCAAATGCCTGTAGTCCCTGTGACTAGGGAGATTAAGGCAGGAGGCTTGCTTCATCACAGGAGTTTGAGGCAGCAGTGAGCTGTGATTGTGCCATTACATTTCAGCCTTGGTGACAGAGGAAAACTTTGTCTCAAAAACCAAAAAAAAAAAGATTATATTGCCTTGATATATATTTGTTGGCTATTAATTAATTAATTGATTGATTATTAGCTTAAAATTATTTTTTAATTTTAACTTTTTTAATTTTAACTTTTTTTGAGAAATTTTTAAAACATAGGAAAGTACAAAAGATAATAAAATAAACTTCTTTGATTTTGTCTTCCATATGTAACAGCAAATTTTAAACATTTGCTGTCAGCCATTAGTTTCTATATGTGTATTCTTATTCTTACTATGCATGAAGTTAACACTTTCTTCATTTGTAAACTTGGTAACTTAAAAACTTTTATCTGTGTCATCTATTAAAACATGTAATTTACAGTTTTGCAAAACTAGCCAGTGAAATATTACATTGACACCATTTTACACAGATATCTGCACTCTCATGCTTATTATACTACTACTCACAATAGCCAAAATATGGAATCAACCTAAGTGCCCATCATTGGATAAATGAATAAAGAAAATGTGGTATATTTGCACAATAGAATATTACACAGCTATAAAAACAAATGAAATCCTGTCATTTGCAGCAACATAAATGAAACTGGGGATCATTATGTTAAGTAAAATATGTCAGGCACAGAAAGGCAAATATCACATGTTCTCACTCTCATGTTGGAGTGGATCTTATGAAGACAGAGAATAGATTGGTGGTGGAGGCCTTCCAGAGGCTAGGAAGACTCGAGAGGAGGGGCAATAAAAGGGAGATTGATTAATAGGTATAAATATACCCTTTGATAGAAGAAATAAGATCCATTTAGAGTTTGATAGCTTGCTAAAGTAACCATAGTTTACAGTTATCTATTATATACATACTTCTAAACAGGTAGAAGAGAATAATTCAGATGTTTATAGTATAAATGAAAGACAGTTAAGGTGGTGGATATCTGAGTTATACTGATTTGATCTTTATAAATTATATGAATATATTAAATTATCACATTTACCCTAAAAATGTGTGCATTAAAAAAAAATTTTTTTTTATTCTGATAAGGAATAAGTGGCTAGGTCAATGGGACAGAAAACAATCCAGAATAAGACATTTAGAGTATGAGAAGGCTAACATTTAAAACATTTTTTTCGATTTTATATTATAAAAACGTTCACTTTTAAGATTAGGATGAGCCACCTTTCCAATAGTCATCATGACACTTTGCCCTTCAATACATCTGCTTAGAAGAAGATTCTCGTATATAAACACCAACTGTGATACCTCTAAAAAAATTAAAAACACTTCTGCCATCTATCTAGTCTATATTCCATTTTCACCAGTTGTAAATATGTTTTTAACATTTTTTTTTAAACATGATCTAGTCTGGTTTCTCACATACTACATTTGATTTTTGCATCTCTTGTGTCTCTGTTAATCTAAAACAATCCTGTGTGTGTTTTTACCCTCATGGCACAAATAATGATTTTTGAAGAGTTTGGTGCCACTTTTCATTGTAGGAAATTTCATATTCTAGACTTTACTGCTTTCTTATAGTGCTATTTAATTTATTCATTTGTCTCCTATGTTTCCCATCAACTGAAAATTATCTTTAAGGATTTTATTAATTTCTACTTATATTTTTGACAGGAATACTACATAAATAATGATGTGTCCTTTATATTGCATCATATCTGAAAGCACATAATGACAATTGTCCCATTTTTAGTGGTGTTTAACTGGTGACTATCTGATCTCTTTATTGTAAAAGTGCGTATGTTTTTCATATGCAGCTACTAAGTAATCTGTGAGGTGATACTTTGAGATCATGCACTTACCTTATTTCCCATCAATCCTCTATCTAAATGGTTTAGCATCCAGTGATTCTTATTTTATTAGTCCTTACTTTGTTCACTGGAAAATGATATTTTTAAGTCCTATCATTCATTCCAATGATGACATTTTAAAATTGGTATATAGATAAGGATGGGTTGTTTCATTAAATTATGGTGATAAGACATTTTGAAATTTTAGTTGGATTTTTGGATCACATAGAGAAAATATGTTCTAGATAAGTTTTTGAATGAGTTTTTTAAATTATAAGAAAATATGGATAGGGCGGCGCCTGTGGCTCAGTCGGTAAGGCGCCGGCCCCATATACCGAGGGTGACGGGTTCAAACCCGCCCCGGCCAAACTGCAACCAAAAAATAGCCGGGCGTTGTGGCGGGCGCCTGTAATCCCAGCTACTCCGGAGGCTGAGGCAGGAGGATCACTTAAGCCCAGGAGTTGGAGGTTGCTGTGAGCTGTTTGATGCCAAGGCACTCTACTGAGGGCCATAAAGTAGTGAGACTCTGTCTCTACAAAAAAAAAAAAAAGAAAATATGGATAGGTTTTTGGTAATCTTAGATTTGAGAAGGCCTTGTTTCTAAGCAAACTGAAAACCTACATTGTAGAAATGGGAAAAAATAGATGAATTATGAATTTCTATATAAAAGAAGAGACTGGAAATTATACAAACATGTAAAAAATAAATATGAGCGAGAACATTTGCAACATTTTTTGTTAATACAGCATATTTGTTTTTTTAATATTCCATGATCTCATACAGATTAAGAATAAGACACAAATGGACTAAAGAAGTAAATAGGCAATTTACTGGAAAAGAACAGCCAATCAGATACAGAAAGGTTTAATAAATACATGAAATTATGGTCAACTTGGCTCAGAGTTAAAGACTTTTGATTAAAATGTAACATTTTGTACCTATCAGATTGTTAAACATTTCACAGTCTTCAATGGGACATAAATCGATACAATATTTTAGAGAGCAGTTTGCCAATATCAATTTAATGTTCTTATACTTCACTCAATTCAAAGTCTACCTCTTTTGAAAAGGAAGGGATAAAAAACATACTCTTTTTTAAGAAGTTCAACTAAACATTCAATGAAGAGTTATTCTAATCTTAAAATATTGCAGAAAAAAGAAAAATGTCAGTACTTTCCCAACTCATAAAGTCGTATAACATTCTGGATACCAAAATCGGGCAAAGTGAGGAAAGTATGAGAAAGGAAAAATTATGGACCAATCACCATGTATGAACACAGAAACAAAATTTCTAGATGAGTATTAAGGAATGAAAAATAGCAGTATTATCAATCTATGTGACAAAATTGGATGTGTATCAGAAATATATGTGTCTCATTACAAAAATTTTGAGATACCTAAAAATTCAAGAAATATAAAATTTGTGCAAACAAAAACAAATGAAGCCCTCTCAGGAACACCAGTAAACCCAGCAAGTTAAAACTTGCAGGGTGAATCAGAAAGGTTGCTGTCAACTATGTTTCTTGGAAGTGAAATAATGGACCATAACACAGTCTGTCTCAAAACTTTTCATAGTGACCCACACAGATTGATTAGTAGTAGATAATATAATTCAGATGAGTGGGGTCATTTGAGCCTCTTAATAGCTAACAAAAGAGTGTTCAAAAAATTGAACATTCATATTTTCTTTCATAGTTTTTAAAACTTTTTGCAGAGTAAGAGTAGGTTGGCATCCTGGTAAATGCTATTTAAAATATTCAGAGCATTTCTCTTCAAATCAAGGATAAGATATGAAGGCCTGTAATCACTTTCACTTGGTTTGCAGTCAGTGTCCTAGCAAACGCAGGAAAGTAAGAATATAAGAAGCATTTAAAATTGTATATTTAACTATCGGTACAGAAGAAACAAAATGTCATTTTCCGGTGATATAATTGTCATCACAAAAAATTCAAGAGAGGCTACAGACAAGATATTAAAATTAATAATAGTATTCCATGTTACTGTATATAACATTATAATGAAATTAATTACATTTTATACACCCATAATAAGCGGTTATAAGTAATCTTTTTGAGACAAGAGTCTCAAGCTGTTGCCGTGGGTAGTGCTGTGGTTTCACAGCTCACAGCAACCTCAAACTCTTGGACTTAAGTGATTCTCTTGTCTTGGCCTCCCAAGTAGCTGGCACTACAGGCACCCACCACAGCGTCTAGCTAATTTTTTGTTGGAGTTGTTGTTTAGCAAGCCTGTGCTGGTCTATACCTGCCAGCCTCTATGTATGTGACCAAGCCCTTTTTTTTTTTTTTTTTTTTTTTCATTTTCAAGAAACACAGGATCTGTCACTCTACTGCACAGGTTGCAGTACAGTGTTATGATCATATCTTACTGCAGCCTTGAACTTAAACACCACCATGCCCAGCTAATTTTGAAAAAAATTTTTTTTTTTTTTGTAGAGACCGAGTCTCACTTTATGGCCCTCGGTAGAGTGCCATGGCATCACACAGCTCACAGCAACCTCCAACTCCTGGGCTTAAGCGATTCTCTTGCCTCAGCCTCCCAAGTAGCTGGGACTACAGGCGCCCACCACAACGCCCAGCTGTTTTTTGGTTGCAGTTCAGCCGGGGCTGGGTTTGAACCCACCACCCTCCGTATATGGGGCCGGCGCCTTACCAACTGAGCTACAGGCGCCGCCCAATTTTGAAAATTTTTTTCAAGATAGGGGTCTTACTATGTTGTCCAGGCAGGTCTTGAACTCCCAGCCTCAAGGGATCTTACCACCTCAGGCACCCAAAGTGCCAGGATTACAGGTGTGAGCCACCATATATAGCTGATGATATATGTATAAGTAATTTTGACAGCTGTTTATTAATATTTAATAAAGTTTTAAAATGACCATATCTAACAATACCTAAGTCTTAGATATTGACACCTAGAATTCTTACACTTTTATAAAAAAAAATAAAAGTCAGGTATAAAAACATACATTGCAATACTATTTTTTATCTTTTTTTTTATGTTTTCATATGTTCTATATCTTTTTATTTTTTATTTTTATTTTTTATGCAATACTATTTTTAACAGCAAAAATTTTAAGCACTGTAAATATCCAAATGGATCCAAAAGAATGGATGGTGTACATTATACAGCAGAACATATGTGATTATTTATTTAAAATAAATGAATTTAAAACTGTATATATAAAAATACATAAATCTCAATATAATATTGAATTGAAAAAAGTAAATTATAGAGGGATACATACATAAACTGTTTAAAGTTATAATATAAAAATAATACTATGTTTTATTTAGGAAGATACTCATTTATAGCAAAGGTGTAAGGATATGCATATGTAGAGTGAACTTTAAAGTCAACATAGTAGTTAACTAGGGAGTAAGGGGAAAGGAATAGAGAGGAATACACAGGTAAATGGAGAGCTTCAACCATATCTGTAATGTTTTACTTCTTTACAAAAATAGATCTGAATCTGGCATGGTGTTAGGATTTGATCAAACTGACTAGTCAGTATATGAGTGTTTATTATTCTCTGTAATTTCTGTATACTTACATATTTCTTGTGAACAACTGTTCTCTAAGGGTTATAACAGTATTTTTATGAACTTTTTATTCTTATTAATTTCAGCATCGGTATCAAGTCCCATTGTTGCAGGTGGTTTGAGAAACATACATGATAATAAAGTTTCTGGTCCGTTGTCTGGCAATTCAGCTAATCATCATGCTGATAATCCTAGACATGGCTCAAGTGACGACTACCACCTACACATGGTGCACAGGCTAAGTAGTGACGTATGTAATATATTAGTTATCATTAAGGTAATAAAGTAGTTCTAATATTTATCATACAACCTAGTATTTCCTTTCTAAAATTTAAATGATATCTCCATACAGCAAAGTTTATACTAGGTACCAAAAATCTAGCTATGACAACATGGTTCTTGTATCCACAGAATTTAGTCTAGACTGGTAAACCATGGCCAGTGGCCTGACCCACGAAATAAGAATAGTTTTTACATTTTTGAGAGTTAACTTAAAAAAATACAAAAACAATATGTGACAAAGACTGTATATGGCCCACAAAGCCAAAAAATATTCAGCTGTCTCTCTATAGAAGAAGTTGGCTGACCTCTGGTTTAGAGGCGTAAATTCTTAAATAGAAATGTAATTTCAATTTTAAATGAATATTACTCATGCCAAAATATTTCCTAAATAATAAACCTTTATATATTAGTAGTTGGCTCTTTTTCCCTTTACGGCTTGTACAAAGTTATTTTTTTTCCCTTGAATTTAATGTTCCTTTGATGTTACTAAAATATTCCACATTCTGGAAATTTGTCTTGTTATTGATATTGTTGTATTTTTATGTTAGCTGCATGTATTTGACATTAGCACAGATGACAGTGGATTCTGTCCTCAAGACTTTTACATTTTTGTAGGGTATTCATAGCTCCTTTTGTAGAAAATAGCAAACAAAAATGGAGCATACTAAGTAATACCAATTTTCTTATTCATTGCCATGCTTAGGCTGTTGATTCTTTTGGATACAATTTCAATTCTTCTAAGATATACCAAGAAGAAAACAGGAAAGTGCAGAAGAATTATGCTTTTGAATTCCAACACTTTACCTGTCAGTAATTTATGTCTTTTATTGGTTCTCTTTAAGATTTCTATAAACCCTCTCTCATTATTCAAGGTATAAATTTTATACTCTATTCTTAGGATGGAGATTCTTCTTCAACAATGAGGAATGCTACATCTTTTCCTTTGAGGTCTCCACAGCCAGTATGCTCCCCGGCTGGAAGTGATGGAACTTCTAAAGGTATTATCTTAACTAAAATTTTCCTTTTGCATATTTCTTATTTTAAATTGAATAAAGAAGTCAGATGCAGGTACCAAAAAATTGCTCTCTCTTTTTTTTTTTTTTTTTTTGTTACAGAAAAGAATAAACCTGTACTTAAGTGTAGATCAGGGGAATTAATTTTGTTCCTTTTCATTGATTCATTCATCCTCCACTTTCTTTAAATTCTCCTAAACTGTTAATAGTATTCTGAGATGTATCCAGTAATGTTCTCATTGACAAATCTAGTGATATTTTCAAAACACAACCTTTTTAACCTCTCTTAAACATTTGAAATTCATGATCAGTTTTCCTCATTCCTCCGGAAAACCTCATACTGAGCTCACCTGTTTTTCTCATATTTCTTTCCATTGGTAACTTCTTTTTTTTCTTCTTCTTCCTTAGCAATTTTTATTTTTCAAGATTTCTATCATTGGACTTTTTATTTACCATTCTACTTTTCCCCCCTGGTTGTTTTACTTGGTTTTAAAAACCAGCATTGATTACTTCTGTGAACAGGACTCCTGAATCAATCTTTGGCTCTAGCCTTTCTCCCAAGTTACAATTCTTCATTTCCAGACAAAAATTCCGTCATTTCTAGCTGGTATTTCAAATTCATGTTCAAATTGTTCTTTCTGCCATTCCCATCTCTCTTAATGCTGCTCTAGTCCTGAATTATCTTGACTTAAAATTTTGAAATTATTGTAAAGTTTTTTTTCAACTTCTTAGTCATTTATCATGTCCAGCATGTTCTTTCTTTGTTAACTTTCCTACATCTCTCACATCTGCTTTCATCTCTACTTGTTAAAATCCTGTGTTCCTCCAAGTCTAAGTAAGTTAAATGGGTGATCGTCCACACACCCTCCCCTAATATCCTCAAGCCATTTGTTTGTTTTTTCTAAACACATATCCTATGCCATTTTATGTACATGAGTTTTATTTTGTTTATCTTGAGTTCCCAAAATACTTGGTATAGTCTTCTATATATATAACTGCACTGGACTTAAGTCTAGATTTGGGCTATTAAAAAATATTTTAAAATATAGCCTAATAACTTTAATTATCACAGTTTGTTGGAAGATAGCACTGTATCAATTGCATTTTCAAAAGTTAGATTATAAATAATTGTAATATTATAGCCAATGATGTATTTTCTTAATCCATGAGAATTTTAAATTATGTCATCTGAAACATATGGTAAAGATACTTTTTTCACAGACTGTGTTTCACCTATTTATCTGGGACAATTTTCATGAGGTGAAATTTGAGCCATTATAAACCATTTCTGCTCTATAACTGCATTTTCAAGGATTAAAAACCCAGCTTCTGAAGGAAAGAACAATTTCCAGAATAACTATATTTGTAGGTTAGGCATCACAGTTGGGTACATACACCACAAGTATTGTCAGAGTGAGAAGTTATTTAGACTGCCTGGGAGATACTACAATGGGTTAGGTGGTTCATGGGTGGCCAACCTTTTGGTTTCTCTGTGCCATGTTGGAATAAGAGTTGTCTTAAGCAACACGTTAAATACACAGACACTAATGAAAGCTGATGAGCAAGAAAAAGGTCCATGCATAATTTTCATGATATCCACCACCAAAGATAAGCAAAAAAATTCTCAGACAATCCATGTGGACCTAATGGGCTGTGGGTTGGACACCCTTGATAATCAGCCTGTTTTTTCTTCTCATTCTTAAGATTAGATAGATGGATAGATAGAAACTTCAGATAGAGAAAACTTTACAACAAACAACTCATGAATGTGTTATTTATCAGAAACATGAACTTCTGTTATGAGATTATTTTCCAACTAGTTTTGAAGGATTGTCAGTCAATGTAACTTCATTCTTAGGCGAATTGTTGGAATTTGTTGTTTGTTCTAAAGCAGTGTTTTTCAACCTTTTTTATTTCACAGCACACCTAAACCTATAGTTAAACTTCGTAGCACATTTAAATTATGTTCATCAAAGAAAAGAATATACTTACTCTCCTTTAAACTTTCAAAAATAATTTAATTAATGGTTTTTAAAATTTTCGCAGCACACTGGTTAAAAATCACTGTTCTAAAGTGTGTATAATTTGCCACATAAACTTTAAATAGGTAGACGTATGGTGTATTTCAATTCAGACAGAGACAAATGTAGTTGTTTGTTTTTTTTGAGACAGAGTCTTACTTTGTCGCCCTCAGTAGAGTTCTGTGGCATCACAACTCAAAGCAACAACAATCTCTTGGGCTTAAGCGATTCTCTTGCCTCAGCCTCCCTAGGAGCTGGGACTATAGGCATCCACCACAGTGCCCAGCTATTTTTAAAGACGAGGTCTCACTCTGGCTCAGGCTGGTCTTACACCTGTGAGCTCAGGCAATCCACTGCCTCATCCTCCCAGAGTGCTAGAATTACAGGCATGAACCACTGCGCCTGGCCAGACAAATGTGTTAGTACAGGTTTGCTAGCGACATAACCTTGGGCAAATTTCTTAACCTCTATGAGCTTCATGTTCCTTTTCTGCAAAGTGGTGATGGCAATACTCGAGAATTTTGTAAAAATCAAAGTATTGATATGTAAAACACTCTCTACAACTCTGACATCAAATAAATGGTCCAAAAATGTTTTTTTCATTTTTTAATGTTTCATATAGGTTCAGTTTTTAAAAAAATCTAATAAATGTAATTTCAAACTTTGTATATAGTAAATATATATATTATATATCTTTATCACACTTTATTCAATAGATATCTTCTCTTAAAAGTTAGATTTTTATACATGTATATAGCATTAAAAATATATTAACATTGCTAATTGACAGTTCAGAATTATGTATCATGGAAAAAATTAAAGATATATATAAAAATACTGAAAGCTTAATTTAAGATAGTTCTAGGTTTAAGTTCATTATGTGAAGAATTTTTAGCTTGACCAATTTTTATAATTTCCTACAGATTTTGAAATATTTTATAAATAGCCTGATGATAAGAAATGTGCTATATCTGTGGTTCTCAACCCCAGTCTGCAGATAGTTACCAGGTCCATGGCCTGTTAACGAACCTGGCTGCACAGCGTTACAGCCTGAGGTCCACCTCCTGTCCCTTCCAACTCCCATTCTGTGAAAAAATTGTCTTCCATGAAACTGGTCCCTGGTACCAAAATGGCTCCTGTCCGTGGCCTGTTATGTATTGGGCCACACAGAAGGAGGTGAGCGGTGGGCAAGCAAGGGCATCTTCATCTTTTATGGTGATTATGTATTTATAGCTGCTCCCCATCCACATCACTTCCTGAGCACCCTTCCTGTCTACCCCCCTCCCAAATTCGTGGAGAAATTGTCTTCCATGAAACAAGAACCTGGTGCCAAAAAGCTTGGGTACCACTGTATTACATTATTCAGGTGCAGTTATACTATTATTTCTGAAACATGTCAATGCACTTTTTTCATACCTAACAGCTTGTTTCAAGGAGGATTTTTCCATCTGATTAACTTACTTTTAATACTTCCCAATATACCATACATTGGTTAATTTTTGTTTTGTTTTGTTTTGTTTTGTTTTTTTGGCCGGGGCTGGGTTTGAACCCGCCACCTCTGGCGTATGGGACCGGCACCCTACTCCTTGAGCCATAGGTGCCGCCCTACATTGGTTAATTTAATGGAATCTTGGCTCAAGATATTTTCATGTGCCTTGAAATTTGCTGGAAATTTGCATATTTTTCTAATAAAAAGAGAATTAGCAAGGTGAAGAGAATACGTGAATGAAGTTAAGTGGAGGGAGAAAGAGAAGATCACATAAAGGTATAATCAATACTTTTTACCACCAGTTTTTGAAGTAAGTAAAGACTTTAGTAATTGTAAATTTCCTACTTTGTTTTTGTTATGATACCAGAAGTCTCTAGGATTAATTTGTTATTTTGGTGTGATTTTACAAAGTCTAGCTTATTCTTACTTTAGATAATGGGATGTTTCAGGTTTCCTAGATAATTAGTGAAAGTATAGAGATAGATGGTAATGCCCAAAATGTTTATGTTGTATCATCTTTAGAAACAATGATCTTTTTTCCCTTTTAAAACCAATTATTTATACTTTCTGGACATAAAAATAGAAGTAATTCTGGCCTGAAAGATGAGATATTCCTACCTAGAATCAAACCTATATCATGGATCAGCAATCTAAACAAGTATGTGGGACAAGACTTTAAGCTTTCTTTTTATCTTTTGTAAATAAGCGGCTTGGATTAGATCATTTCTTAATATTCCTTCTAGCATTACTAGATAGCAATATTTCTATCATACTTTAAGGACATGTGAAGCCAGCACAACTGTTCATTGCTGTTGAATTGTTTTTGTAGGATCAAGAACACCTTTAATCCTACAATCTCAGCCTCTACCTTGCTCATCACCTCGAGATGTTCCACCAGACATCTTGCTAGATTCTCCAGAAAGAAAACAGAAGAAGCAAAAGAAAATGAAATTAGGCAAAGATGAAAAAGAACAGAGTGAAAAAGCTGCAATGTATGATATAATTAGTTCTCCATCCAAGGACTCAACTAAACTTACGTTAAGACTTTCTCGTGTAAGGTCTTCAGACATGGACCAGCAAGAGGATATGCTTTCTGGTATGGAAAATAGCAATGTTTCAGAAAATGATATTCCTTTTAATGTGCAGTACCCAGGACAGACTTCAAAAACACCCATTACTCCACAGGATGTAAACCGCCCACTAAATGCTGCTCAGTGTTTGTCGCAGCAAGAACAAACAGCATTCCTTCCAGCAAATCAAGTGCCTGTTGTACAACAGAACACTTCAGTTGCTGCAAAACAACCCCAGACTTCTGTGGTACAGAATCAGCAACAGGTATCACAACAGGGACCTATATATGATGAAGTGGAATTGGATGCATTGGCTGAAATTGAGCGAATAGAAAGAGAATCAGCTATTGAAAGGGAGCGCTTCTCAAAAGAAGTTCAAGATAAAGGTAAAGTAATCTCATTTTTAAAAACACTTTATCATCTGAGCAAATATGTACTTATAGTGTCAAAATTAAGTTTTTTACATTACTTTTTTATTATATTTTTTATAATTCTCAAGTATATTTTTATTACTCATATTAATACCTCAGATTAAATTGTTAATTTCATTTCATTTTTTATCTGAAGCAACTACCCAAGATTTGGTAATTCTCTACTACAGGTCTGTCATCCATATGTACTATAGTGGAACCTCTGTACGTTGACCACCAAATGGACTGAAACAAACTGGTCAGCATATGGTGGCAATTAGCATAAGGGAGTAGGCCTACTGTACTAATATGTATACATGTGGTACATGTCATGTCTATGAAAATTAGGTCAACTTGAGGTGGTCAATGTAGGGAAGTGATCAACTATGGAGATTCTACTGTATACCGGGTATTATTTTACTTATTTGTGTTTTCATATTAAAATGACCACTAATATTTCTATAACACATTTTTCACAAGTTATGTTAATAGAGTTATGCATCTTCAGCTATTTTCCTGCTAAGCTGTGGTTAAATGGTACAGGTACATTTTAAGAAAATTTGTGTGTATGATTATTTGGCAATTCAGTATTTCATTTGGTTTATAATGCTCGTGTCTTAATAATGTCAAATTTTTTTTTTTAGTAAACGAAGTGTGGAAAGAGTTTAAGTTAATACTAAATAGCAAACCTTAAGGGTCAAGAACCTTTTATGGTGATTATGGCTAAGTGTTCCCTTTAATCTGTGTAGTATATTAAGATGGAATTAAGTCCCTAGTAAGTTCTTAATTATTTGATGTACACTATATGCAAAATATTTTTAATACTATTTTAAGAGACACTGACAAATCAGTGATTGAAATTAGCATAATTTATGAATTTGATGTCTCTATAAGAGGCATGTACACATTTCACCATCCAAACCACAAGGACACTTCATGATTTATTTTTATGATTAAGATATTCTAGGTTAATTTACAGTTCTTATATTTTATTTTTCAGTGATTATAAAACAGAACTTCTTGATTTGGGGTAGTGTTCATTTTTTTGTATGATCTTGTTTGTTTGATAAGAGCATCACTAGGTAATTGTGTTCCTATGCTAAGAAACATGCTGAAGATTGGTGTTATGTCTCCTGTCAAGATGGCTCTTCTTAATGCTATTGAGAAAAATGACTAATTTAATAATTGATGTACTATAATGTTTGGAAAGTATATAGATCAAAAATAAATGCAAATAAAGAAATGACTAAAAGTCTTCATTTTATTGGCCAGGGAACTGGGATTATGTTTTCTTATGGCTTAATCTTTGATGTTAACGATGAAATTTTGTTTGTACCTTTTCTCTTTGATTTGCAATGTAGGATTCAGGAAATAAATACATATAAGTTTTTAAGTATATTCCTTTAACTTCTTGTAAAGTATGTGCATGCGAAGTGAAGAGAGCAGTATTACTCAACTTCTTTTGGTAATATTAATCTATCCAAAATTCTTGAATCCTAAACCAGTCAGTTTTACAAGAAATCCTCAAAATTGTAATTGCCTGACCAAGAAAGAATTAGTTGCCTGAGAACTGAATTTTTGCATGATTTTTAATGTTTTATGGAAAATATGTTCTTTAAAAGGAATGTTTAATTTAAAATGATTTTTAGAAATTGATAGGAACAAAAAAACAGGAAATGGTGAATTTTTTTCTTTTTTTACTTTGCTAAACTTTTTTTTCTTTTTTTTTTTTTTTTTTGCTGTTTTGGCCAGGACTGGGCTTGAACCCTCCACCCCCAGTATATGGGGCCCGGGCCCTGCTGCTTGAGCCACAGGCACCGCCCTACTTTCCTAAGCTTTTATTGTATCATTTTTGTTGAGCCCAGAGTTTTTACTTTTTACTTTTAAAAATGGAATGAAAATAAGGGTAATAAATAGTTCTAGTTGTGTATTAGCAAACTTACTTCATACTATTGACTTATCTTTGTGAAAATAAAACAAAATCAATAAATATACTATTTATGCAAAAACTTGTATATTTTACTTATTCACACAGTTTTCTCTGTAATCTATGATGCAAAAAATAACTGAAAAATTGAGCAAGAGTTGACCTATAATTTTGGTGAAAATACAGATTTATCTGGTACTGTTGGGGTTCAGCTAGGTTTTGCTGACATCTGACTTGGCATTTCTGACTTGTTTTCTGAAAGTCATGTTCCTATTACTTCATGGATTTACAATCATACTCCATAACAAAATTTCAGTCAACACTGGACTACATAAACAAGAATGGTACTATAAGATAACCATATTTTTGCTGTACACTTTCTATATTTAGATATTTGTAAATACACAAATGCTTACTATTGTGTTAGAATTGCCTATACTATTCACTACAGCCTATATTAATTAACATGCGCTACAAATGTGTAGCCTAGGAGCAGCAAGCTATATCATATGACCTAGGTACATAGTAGATTATACCATCTAGGTTTATGCAGATACACTCTTGGATGTTTGCACAACAATAAAATCTCCTCATAATGGATTTTCCAAAGTGTATTCCCATTGTCAAGTGATAAATGACTATATTTGAAAACTTTTGGAATTTAGGTTTCACCTAATACTTGATTTGACCTTTGACATTTCACATACAGTTTCTGCATTGTGGGATGGGATAGTATGTTTATGTAAGGTTACTGTGAGAATTTGGAAAGATTAAGGGTTCAAGTTGTAAGATCATAAATAAAAACAAGATTCTTTCTAAAGTGGTGGTTTTATAGTTAGCTGTTGAAATATGAAATACTTCCTTGAAATGAATTCATTACTAGTTACCATTATTTTTACTTTTTGGACTAAATTCGAAAATTCACATTTAGTATATCCTAAGATTTGACACTGAGAACTATTTTGCAACTGTTGTATTATTGATGATATGGAGTAAACAAGATACTGTAGATGTCCAGTCTTTTTTCTGCCACACATTGGAAGAATAAGAGTCGTCTTGGGTCACACATTAAATACACAAACACCAAGGAAAGCTGATGAGCAAAAGAAAAAGCCCGTGCATACTTTTCGCAATTTCCAACACCACAGATAAGCAAAATAGTCCTTATATAATATGCATGTGGCCTGTGGGCTGCAGTTTGGATACCCTTGCATCTAGAGTCTGAATTTGTTAATTCATTTACTATGAGAAAAGTAACCAATAACAAACTCAGTAACCAAAACTTAAAAAAAAAAATGATATCGTATAAAGAAGATTAGGAAATTCAACCAAAAATTTTTTTTCAAAAAAAAGGATAGTAACCTTAAGAAATACTTTACCTAGTTTGTAGTAGACCTTAATGCATCCTTGTTCTACACATAGAAGACTTTTTTCTGACTGCCAGATATTTATGTCCCTTTGGCCTATTCTCTCTTCTTTGGGCAGTTCTATATATGGGGCTGCCCAGAAAGTATCCAGTCATTTACATCTCTATTTTTTCATATTACATTGTTGCATGCCTTCTACATAGCCCTTATATACATGATAACACTATAACCTAATATTTTATATTCCATAAAGATCTTTTTCTCAATCCTTTATTGCTTATACTTTTAGCATTTGTAACTACATAAATTAATTTTAAAAGGCTATTCATCTTTGCTTCTGAGGTGACCCCTCATAGGTATTATTATCTCTTTCATGTGCTAAAAATTCCTGCGTGCTTTTGTCAAAAAGGGAGTTCCTTTGTTCATCTTTGCCTATTTCATCTTTTCCCAAGGTCCACTTTCCATATTAGCAAGTATAAGGAATGGCTTAGCTTCACTAATATTTTTTATGATGTTATAGTATTCTTGCATCATAACCCTGATAAGAAGTAAGTTACCTGCCGTCATTTGGAATAACAGATGGAGATTTAAGTCAGTAATAGGACAGTTAGCTACTTGACCTGTACTATGGTTTAGGGGTGGGATATTTTCATTTTTTGTAATTGGTTACTGTGTATACAATTACTGTACTTTCCACTCTATATGTTTTCATTTATTACTTGTAGTAGATTTAAGTAAGTGATAGAGTTTGTTTTTCTTGAAAGCATAATCAAATTAAGAGTTTCTGTAAGAGCTGGATCTTATTTTCAAAATTCTAGCATCCAGGTAATGAGTATTGGTTTTAAAATTATAATAATCCTTTTATACGCATTTTCTTCAGGAATATATATTTTTTGATAGCTACTCTTATGTTCTCAGTGCCGAAGAGGTCTTAAAGGTAATCAGTGTCCCAAATACTAAAAATGGTTCTTCATAGACAAATTGTCCATCATTAGGCAAAGTTTGTGATGTAATGAAGACTGATACTGAACATAGATAAACATAAGTGACCTGTACAGTTTCAGAGCCACTTTACAGGGGTAAGTTCATGGTGGAGATGAGTTAGACCAAGTGATCAGAAAGTATGCATGCTCTTAAAGTATCTAAGAATCTCTCAACAATAATGGAATTTTTCTGGGATTTACAGAAAAAGAGAAGTGAAGTACTCTTTAATAGACAAACAGAACTTAGTATTTAGCAATATTTTATGCATTTTAAAAAATATATATAAGATCTTTCCCAATCTTAATGTATTAAGTGCAAATGCTTTCATATATTTTTATTATAAATTATCATAGGCTCTATAGTTTAAATTGAATATAGTTTCTTTGAAATTAACTTATTAAATTTCCATTTTAATGGCAAAAGTAGATGGGATTAAGGTTAATGGGTATACATATAGACTCCTGAGAATTTTATAATCCTTTAAAAATCAGCCTTCTAAGTTATTTTAATATTTTTCTGAAAACCAACTGGTTATATTTACAAAAGAAATTGCCATCAATTTCTTAAGATTTTTTAAGGAAAATCTTTAGAGACCCATGTCATTCTAGTTCTTAAGTATGCTTAAGTTACCATTTTAATGGCTTTTACAAAGGAATATTTCAGTGAAAATATAGAAATCTTAGTATTTCAATGTTCTGATTCTTGTCTTAAAGTTTTAGGGATAAGGATAATATAATAAAGCATCTTATTTATGAGATAGTAATTGATGTGCTACATAGCAAGATATAAAGATTATTTTGTGGGTGGCACCTCTGGCTCAGTGAGTAGGGTGCCGGCCCCGTATACCGAGGGTGGCAGGTTCAAACCCAGCCCCAGCCAAACTGCAACAAAAAAATAGCCAGGTGTTGTGGCGGGCGCCTGTAGCCCCAGCTACTCGGGAGGCTGAGACAAGAGAATTGCCTAAGCCTAGGAGTTGGAGATTGCTGTGAGCTGTGACGCAACGGCACTCTACCAAGAGCGACAAAGTGAGACTTGTCTCTAAAAATAAAAATAAAAAAATTATTTTGTATTCTAGAACATTCAGAAAGAGGATTCTATGCTATAAATTTACTATTCTGCATGCTTTTTACATAAACATTGATGACGAAAACTCAGATAACTTCTTAAAATATTTTAACTAGGGAAAACAATCTAATGATAATATGTTATTATACAGTATTGTTTGCAAATGGATCATATGTGACGTTAAATTTAAGTGCTGGATCACTGAAGGAGAAGAATAACTTTGTTTTATGAAAAATAAGTAACAAATATATGAAGTAAATTTTAATTATATTTGATTAGATTTTAAGCTGGAAAGAACTACTTGCTTTAAGAAGAAAACATGGAACTATGGTATATAAAAGAAGCATTACTATTGGATAAAAAAAGTCTCAGAATTTCATTCTCTAACAATAAGGGGCTGTTTTACCAGTCTGTTGTCAGACTGGTAACACTGTGAGACTGGTTTCTTTATATGATATATCATATTAGTAAATATTGTAAGAGAATTTTAGAGGTTGTTAAAATGTCTAAAAATGACTTCTAAAACATAGTCAAGCAATTTAGCAAGTAAATAAAAGCAGGGAAAACCTCAAGGTACTATAATGTAACTATTTCCAACACTTAACTGAGATTCAGTGTGTGGAAAGTGACCTAGCAACTTCTTGAGTCAGAAGTGGAATCAGGCACAGAAATAGAGAGGGTGCCAAAAAAAATGTAAACACATTTCAAGAAACAATATTAAATTTGTAATACTGAAGTAATATTTGACTTCTGCAGTTATAAGAGGTGCTCAACGTGATACTTGTATTCATCTTATTGGTATATATTGAGTACAATTTTAATATAGTTTTTTCTTAAAATGTATATGCAGTTTTTTGACACCCTCTGTAGATATTAAAAATACCTTTTGACATTTTATTGTGGTAGTGAATTCATATTTATTTATGTGTTTGTCTTTACATGTTAGAATACTGTAAATTATTTCTTTCTGAGGCCAGTGTAGACCCCCTAGAACTCTATGTTAAAGAGTAGAAACATTTTTCTGTAGTAGAAGTTGCTTCAGACAGAATTTTAAGAGTCCTAATATACTTCTAATTTGTAACTATGATGTTTATTGCCTCCTTATTTTAAATTTACTTCTAGCTAGCATTGTGGCTAGCTTTTACACTCCATTTGCACTGATAACACTTTAAAGAATTTGAATTTTGATTAAACTTGAATGACAAATTATTAGATTCTTTTTTTTTTCCCTTTGCTCTCTTCACTTACCTTTTTCCTAGTGGCATGATTTCTGTTTTGTTTCAGGTTTCATTCTTTTCCATAGTTACGTTACAAGTAGTAAAAACTTGTATTTCTTATTTGGTATGTTGGCAGATTTGGGGCTATAGTTTTTGGTTAACGGTGAAAAGTATCTTGAGTGAGAATGTATGATTTATAACAGGTTGCCTTATTCTTTAAAGAATTTGATTTATCCTCATCATTACGGACATATGTTTGTATTTGATGTATCATAAGTTTTATTCATTTTATATACTTGCCCTTATGTACAAACTTAAAAATATGTTCTTAAGTACTATCAATCACTAATATTTATTGAGGTCCATCACGCATGAATATTTCTTCAAACCTTGGTTTTCCAAGTTTTTTGTCATTTGTGCTTACTATTTTATATATTTGTATATACATTTGCATTCACTACATTTTAAAAAACATTATAACTAAAATAGTCAAAATCCATAGGGTTTTTAATAAGAATACATGTCTATTACTGATATTGAATATTTATCTTTAAATTTCAGATAAGCCTTTGAAAAAAAGAAAACAAGATTCTTACCCACAGGAGGCTGGGGGTGCTACAGGAGGTAATAGACCAGCTTCTCAGGAGACGGGTTCTACGGGAAATGGGTCAAGGCCAGCATTAATGGTTAGCATTGATCTTCATCAGGCAGGAAGAGTGGACTCTCAGGCTTCTATAACTCAGGATTCAGACTCCGTAAAAAAGCCTGAAGAAATCAAACAATTTAATGATGCGCCTATTTCTGTTCTTCAGGAAGATATTATTGGAAGTCTTAAATCTGCACAAGAAAACCATCCTGAGACACCTAAAAAAAAGTCTGATCCTGACGTTTCAAAGAATGAAATGAAACAAAATGAAAATAGATCATCAGAATCTAAACCACATGAAAACCGATTGGTGGAGACAAAATCAAATGAAAATAAGATAGAAACTAAAATTGAGACTCCCACAGAAGAACTTCAACAGAATGAGAGTAGAACGACTGAATTCAAACAAAATGAAAGCACTATAGTTGAACCTAAACAGAATGAAAATAGACTGTCTGACACAAAAGCAAATGACAACAAACAAAATAATGGCAGGTCAGAAACAACAAAATTAAGACCTGAGACCCCAAAGCAAAAGGGTGAAAGCCGGCCTGAAACTCCAAAACAAAAGAGTGATGGACGCCCTGAAACCCCAAAACAGAAGGGTGATGGACGGCCTGAAACTCCAAAGCAAAAAAGTGAGGGCCGGCCTGAAACTCCAAAGCAAAAAAGTGAAGGCAGGCCTGAAACACCAAAACACAGGCATGACAATAGAAGGGATTCTGGAAAGCCATCAACAGAGAAAAAATCTGAAGTGTCTAAACATAAACAAGATACTAAATCTGACTCACCTCGATTAAAATCAGAACGAGCTGAAGCCTTAAAGCAAAGACCTGATGGACGATCCATTTCTGAGTCACTAAGACGTGACCATGATAGTAAACAAAAATCAGATGACAGAGGTGAATCAGAGCGACATCGAGGTGATCAGTCTAGGATTCGAAGACCAGAAACATTGAGATCCTCTAGTAGAAACGAACATGGTGTTAAATCTGATGGTTCAAAAACTGATAAACTAGAAAGAAAACACAGGCATGAGTCAGGGGACTCAAGGGAAAGACCATCTTCTGGGGAACAAAAATCAAGACCTGACAGTCCTCGTGTTAAGCAAGGAGATTCTAATAAATCAAGACCTGACAAACCTGGTTTTAAATCACCAAATAGTAAAGATGACAAAAGGACAGAGGGTAACAAGAGTAAAGTAGACAGTAATAAAGCGCACCCTGACAATAAGGCAGAATTTCCAAGTTATTTGCTGGGGGGCAGGTCTGGTGCATTGAAAAATTTTGTCATTCCAAAAATCAAGCGGGATAAAGATGGCAATATTACTCAGGAGACGAAGAAAATGGAAATGAAAGGAGAGCAGAAAGACAAAGTAGAAAAAATGGGACTAGTTGAAGATCTAAATAAAGGAGCTAAGCCTGTAGTTGTTCTGCAAAAACTATCTTTGGATGATGTTCAGAAACTTATTAAAGATAGAGAGGATAAATCAAGAAGTTCCCTTAAACCTACCAAGAATAAACCATCAAAGTCAAATAAAGGTAAGAATACCTCTACTGTTGTCATTTGTATTAGTTTTAAAGTTACTAAGTATTAAAGAAATGGAAATTAACAAAAAATAGAAAGCTACTATGCAAATATCTAACCTTTATGTTAGATAATAGTGAATTGTTTTCAGGAGTATAGATAAAAAGTTCTCATTGAACAGTTTTTATTTTCTTTCATTTTCTTTTTCCACCTACTATTCATAATAGTCATGAATTTTACTACTCTTTGATTTTGCAGAGATAAGTTTTTTTGCTGTTATTTCAGATATTTCTGAAAGTTGTTTATTAATCAAGTGAATGATGTATTAAAATAGAATACTCAGCAACTCTTGAAAAATTATCTTGACTATAGAGATACTCCATTCTGCAGTGAGATAATAAATTGAATTTTAGTTCCTAGCATCTCAGTAAAGTTCTATAAGAAACAATGTTAGACATTATTTAAGAATTTAAATGTCCTGGGGCTGGGCATGGTGGCTCATGCCTATAATCCTAGCATTCTGGAGGGCGGAGGTGAGTGGATTGCCTGAGCTGGTGAGTTTCGAGACCAGCCTGAGCAAGTGCGAGACCACCACCCCCCACCCCCCGCCTCTAAAAAATAGCCAGGCATGTGGCAGGTGCTTGTAGTCCCAGCTACTCTGAAGGCTGAGAGGAGAGAATTGCTTGAGCCCAAGAGTTTGAGGTTGCTCTGAGCTATAACACCACGGCACTCTACTGAAAGCGACAAAGTGAGACTCTGTCTCAAGAAAAGAAAAACAAAGAATTAAATGTCCTATAGTACTGTTTTCTTACAGCTTACCTAAGTTATTGATAAATAGTTTGTGTGGTTTAGAATAAATTATGTAAAAGGGTTATTTTTCATTTTGCAGGGGAGTTGAATGAGTATATTATATATTTTAAAAGTATAGTTGTGCCTTTTCACATGCCAAGGTGATAGGGAATGGGATTTACCTCTTAAATTATGCTAAAATAAATCCTAAGTTTGTGGAAGGGTTTTTTTGTTGTTATTTTTGAATGGTTCCTGAATTAAATTCTCTGGTTACTTCAGTAAGATTATTTCCAGGAGGGGGGAAACATCTCAAGTGCAGAAAATATAATGGCTGTTTGTGCAGAAAATACAATTTTGTATTCCTTGGTATACTAGTTTTTAAAATATATTTTTTTATGATGCTATATAGCAAGACCTATTTGACCCATACCATCTAAATAGATTGAGATGCACTTTGGAAGGCAACAGAGCTGAAAGTTTATATGATTCTAAGTTTTATTACTTTGGAAGAAATTTATTAAGAACTTATATTTAAAAATAATAATAGCCAGGTGCAGTGGGTCTCGCCTGTAAGCCTAGCCCTCTGGGAGGCTGACACAGGTGGATTGCTTGAGCTGAGGAGTTGTAGACCAGCCTGAACAAGAACGAGACCCCATCTCTTATAAAAATAGAAAAACTAGCCAGGCATGGTAGTGGTGGGCACCTGTAGTCTCAGCTACTCAGAAGGCTGAGGCAAGAGGATCACTTGAGCCCAAGAGTTTGAGGTTGCTATGAGCTATGATGCCGGCACTCTACCCAGGGCAACAAAGTGAGATTCTTGTTGGAAAAAAAAAAAAAAGTAAAAGCAAAAGTAATCATAATAAGAATTTTTTTAAGAACTTATATTTACAGATATATGAAATATAGAATTGCATTGTCCAATGTGATAGTCATTGCCTTTTTTGGCTATTTAAATCGAAGTTAAGTTAAGTGAAATTTTAGAATTCATTTTACCAATATTCACGTGACTGTTGGCTTCCGTATTCCAAATTAAGAGAACATTTGCATCATCACAGAACATTATATGGCATTGCAGTGTTTTAGGAGATACAAAAAGTATAATGGTTATTACTTTTGTAGCTTGCTGTTGTAGCTTGTGTACCATAAAACCTCTTTTAAAACAGTATTAATATAAAGAACTGTTTATTCAAAGAAGTGACTTGTGGCTAAACTATTTTTATTCTTACTTGGTCTTTGTCAATCACTTTTACTTCTGTTTAAATTCTTTTTATAGTTTAAAAACAAAAAAGGTTTGCTTTCTGATATTTGTATACTTTCAGTGAAGCTTTTAATTTTTTAATTATGACAATCAGACCTACAAAAATTAATTAAGACTTGAGCCTTAATTAATAAGTAGTTTTTATTTAACTTGAATGCATCTTTTCAGAATTTCTTGTTAACGTGAAAGAGGTGGTAGAATGTGGGGGCTAGAACCAGAATTATTTGCTTTGAGAGATTTTCTTTAAAATTTTGCAGTAAATGCTTGGGAGTACTTATATTTACAAAGTAGAACATAGTTTTACAATTGTAGAAGAGTTAGATGAAAGATGGAAAGTGGTACCCTCTTGTTCCCTTTATCTGGGCTATCTTTCTCTCTCTACCTCTCAGCTTATACTAGCCTTGCTTTCTAAGCTCTTTTCTAACAGTCTTTTTACAACTGCTTAAAGAACATCAAGAAATGAATAAAGCTCCTAATTAGTAATTGCTGTTATTATTTACCATGATTTTTTATGTGTAATTTCATTGCCTATGAATGCCTTTTTAGTAATAAAGCATATTTCTCCTAATTTTCTCATATTAATGTGGATGTTTATACCTGATGTGGTCATGTTAGTGTATAAATAGGCTGTCTTGGTGTCTATCATAGTGATGTGTGTGTGTGTGTGTGTGTGCATGTTTGTGTGCACATCAGGTTCACTTCAGGATGCCATTAGCTATCTTTTGGCTTTATTTATATCTTAGGATTAAATATCTTTATAGTAATACCATTATCTTTGTAGCAATGTTCTAAATTTTGGTTTTATTTTAGATCTTGACTCCAAAGTTAACAATAGCAGAGTTAGGTAATTGTGGATTTTTTTTTATTACATGTATATGAAGCATAGTTGTGGATTACTCTTTGTGGTACATTACTTAGGATTTTCTTTGGATATTCACAGAAAATCACATATTTTGATGTGTTAATATTTTTCTAAGTAAAGGAATTAGCCTGTATATTGCTGGGATAGTTTTGTGGTTGACTAGTTGGACCAAAATTCTTGGTAGGTTTTCCTTTCTTGCAAGAGCCATAGAATTCCATTCTTTAAATATTCTATCTGATATTCACATATAAAATATTTATTCTGTAGAGTAATTTGAAATTCCTCAAATATACTCTAAGGTGATACATTTTGAATGTATGGTGGAGGTACAGATTTGTGGCTCCTAATTAGATTACTTATTTTTGTATGAGCATGTTAACTGTCAAGGACATTGTTACATTTGATTTGATTTCTATGGAAATTCTGTATTTTTAGTACCTTGTAGAATACCTCGTATGTATTAAGATTATATTAAATGCTTATTGAATGAATAGAGACTGTGTGTTGCCGCTATTTTCAGAAAAGCTTTTGTATACAGGCTAAAATTGTATACTCATCTTTTATGTTCCCACCAATATATGTTAGCTCAAGAGATACTTAATTTTCAGATTCTTGTTCCCTAGACTTTGTAATAACTTATTTTTGTAATAACTTACTTCACCTTGTCACCTACCTATTCTGTGTTAGGATTGAAAGGATACCTATTCATATTCATGTATGTTCAATTTCCTTTCATTTTGATCTGTAGCTGTTATAAGATAAACTCAAAATCAGTCCCATTTTCATCTAGCTCTGTCAGCTTCCTAATCTTTCCATCACCTTGTTTATTCCTTAGTGGAGGGTTGAAGGTGTAGTAAGGCAGCATAGCCTTTTGTGGAACCTTTCTAAATTTCTTTTTTCCTTTCCTTTCTTTTTTTTTTTTTAAGACTGAGTTTCACTTTGTCTCCCTAGGTAGAGTGCTGTGGTATCACACAGCTCAGAGCAACCTCTAACTCCTGGGCTTAGGCAATTCTCTTGCCTCAGCCTCCCGAGTTGCTGGGACTACAGGCGCCTGCCACAATGCCCGGCTATTTTTTTGTTGCAAGTTTGGCCAGGGCCGGGTTCGAACCTGCCACCCTCGGTATATGGGGCCAGTGCCCTACCCACTGAGCCACAGGCACTGCCCACCTTTTAAAATTTTTTAAATACCTTCTATTGAAATATATTCAGTCACTAAATTTTAACAATAAAATGCTTTATTGTTAAAGTTTTCGTCAGAATATTACCGTAACATACCCAGTGTACAATGTCACCAAATTAAAATAATAAAGTTACAAGATCCTTTAAGACTAGTATAAACGAACAAATGCCTTTTGCCTTTCATGTTATTAACAGCTTAATATCAGTAATTACAGACATTTGCAATTTGGTTTTGGGGGAGAAGGTTTTGTGTGGGGTTTAACAACTCCAGCGCTTCTCAGAATGGATTGGCTTCATATCCAAGGAGACAGTTTTTCTTCTCCCTCCTTTTACTTCTTCCCAACTGTGTATTGCTCTCCATTATTTGGATTCAATGAGTTTAAGAAACATCCCATACCACTTTTTATTTGGGATTGTCTCTTTTAAACAAAAGAGTAAACAGTTACGGAAAGTAGTCTTCACTTGATGTATTTAACAACTTTAATAGTCAATAATGATTAACCTGATAAGCTGATGATTATAGTCATTAATGGGGACAGTTAGTTCACCTTAGTTATCTTGTGCTAATTCTGATCACTGAAATACCTTAGCTGGTTGTTTTTTACCTAGCACTGAACAATCTAGTTGGATCGTGTTTAGCATCCTCAGCTTCTGTCAGTTTGAGAGAAAATAACTGTTTATAAGAAAAAATTTGTGGCAAAGTTTGTGAATTCCTAAGTTGGGGGATTTTCAGTGTGTTTTCTTTAAAGTAGATTGTAATATTTAATAATATGTAATGATCCTGCAGTATTTAATTTTGGTTCATTTGAACAGTTATAAAAATACTTTCCTGAAAAGCTCAAATTTTCAGTTTCTGTGAAGACGTTAATATCAGTGATAATTTTAGGAAATGTTTAAAGAATGTTTATTACAGAAGTTGATAGAATATGACCTAGCTGTTGTTGAGTGATTTTAGAATAGTATTTTGAAAGCTCGTGTTTGTGATTTCCATTTGTAGACTTTTTTGTCCAAATTATGCTTAGTGGATAGTTGATATTAACATCAATTAAAAGAGATGCATTAAGTAGAAACATTTTATAAAAACTAAATTTATTGGAGTTTGCTGGATATATTCTCTCTCTCCGTTCCTTAGCTCAAGCCAACCCCAACAGATAGCTTCTGTAGGGTTCTCCTATATGTAGAAATGGCTGTATAATTGACAGATAAGGAGTTAGAAAGTATTAATTCTGAGAGAAACAACTCCTAGGTATGAAGAAATAATCTTTACTCTAACATGTTAAATTCCCTCTTGGTCTAAAAAAATTAGTGAAACTCTCCCTTACAAACTCCTGTTGCAGATATTAAGATAATGAATACTTACTTGATAATAAAACCTTTTAAACTATGAATTCCCTTCCTTGCCTACAAAAATGAATAGCACTTTCTGGCTTCCATGGCCAGTATTTTCAAGTGTTAAATGCCCATCAACCCAGGATGGTATTAACAAGCTGTGATATATGTATGCCATGGAATACTATTCAGCCATTAAAAAAGATGGAGACTTTACATCTTTTGCATTAACCTGGATAGAAGGGGAACATATTATTCTTAGTAAAGCATCACAAGAATGGAGAAGCAAGAATCCATGTACGGGCTTGGCGCCTGTAGCTTTGTGGTTAGGGTGCCAGCCACATACACTGGGGCTGGTAGGTTCAAACTCAGCCCAGGCATGTTAAACAACAACAAAAGAAAAAGAGTTTGAGGTTGCTGTGAGCTGTGACGCCAGGGTACTCTACCTAGGGCAACATAGTGAGACTCTGTCTGAAAAAAAAAGAAAGAAAGGAAAAGAATCCTATGTACTCAATTCTGATGTGAGGTCAGTTCATGACCTAAGACATGGTAGGGGGTGGGGGAAGGGGAGAGCAGAGGGGCAAGGAGAGAGAAGAGTGGGGAGGGTCACAATATATGATACACCTTTTGGAGATGGGACACAATTATAAGAGAGACTTTAACAAATGCAGTCAATGCAGCCTGGTTCTTTGTACCTTCAATGAATCCCCCAAAATAAAAAATAAATAGTTTAACATGGTAACTTGCCCATGAACTTTATGTCCCCCCTGTATTTAGTGTATAGTGGGCAAGAAATAAGGTAAAACTAGATTGGTTAAAATTAAACATTGTTTTCTTCCTATTGTCTATAAGATTTGGCATGATCTGTTTTTTGAAATTTTACTTTTATTTATAAATATTGTCTGTTTTTTGAGACTTTCGGCAAAAAAAAAAAAAAAATAAGTAGTTAACTGATGACTCCATACTGAACCTCAGAGTCAAAGCATTCTATAGTAGACATACTCTTATTGAACATGTGAATGTTACTTTCTTTGCATTATTATTAATATTAATATTTAATATTTAATATTTCAATGCAGCAAATTTCTGATTTCTTTTCTGAATGTATTTATCTTCATTCATTCTTTATGAGGTTTTTGTTTCTAGTCCTTATCTTAAAGATTGTTATTGTTATTAAATTTTAAGCCTTTTTAATTCTGTGAAGGCAAAAAGTACAAACCTAATAAACACATGTATATGTAAAAAAAATAATAAATTAAACATTGTTTTATAACCATTGGTGCAAAAAAAAAGATCAGAAAAGATGTCATTCCTAGCATTGTTAGAAAATATTTTTCTAGAATGTTACTAAAATCCCTCTACACATTTAGCCTGTTACAATACTAGTCATATGCTGGAGGTGATGGGTTCAAACCCAGCCCAGGCCAAAAACTGCAAAAAAAAAATTAAATTAAATTAAAAAAAAACAATACTAGTCATTTGAATAGCTGATAATATAATTTAATACCTGATAAGACTGATTAAAATATTTAAATAGCATAAATATTAACACATGAGTATATTGTGCTTGATTTTATATTTTCTGGTTTCTGCATGATCTTAAAATGTTAAATATTGATATATTGAGCTAATTTTTTTTCCAAAATTGGGATGCCACCTTTCAAAAATGGTTAAATTCATGGCATCTACTTATTTTTCCCCTTTACCTTTTTCATAGATATTTCAAATAGCTTTTGGAAGATTTCCCTTCTATTATCTCTCCCTTCCAGTCCATCCTGTGAATTATTGCTAGAGTAACATTTCTAAAGCACAGTCTAGTTCTATCACTCCTGTTATTAAAAACACTTTGTAATATCTGAACCTTACCTACTTTTACAGTTTACCTTCTTTTTCTCCCTAATTTCCCTAAAATATAACTTATATTTCTTAAGGGAAATTCATGTCTTAGTATAGAATATCTTTCATTCAATTTGTAGCTTAAGAAATACTGGACTGAGCCCTCACTTTGTGTTAGAATAATCTAAAAAGAACCTTTCAAACTGAATTGATACTCTTATTTTGAGAGAGGTGAAACCATAGTTTAAAGGACTTAAAAACTTTTTTTGATTGTGACCTAAGGTAAGAAAAAAATGTATGTTGTGTCCTATACACACACACACTCTCACATATTAACAATACCTACTCTTTACTGTAGGCAAAACAGTGAAATTTTTGTATGTTCTCTTTCATTTTAAATACAACTGCTAGAAGACCCACAAAACTGATAGCACAGCTTGCTTTTGAGCACAACCTGCAACTTGAAAATTACTGGCTAAAATTGAAAAGAAGACTTCTCAGTTCTTAGGTTATTGTGATTCTTTCACTTTTGGGGAGCATTTCTCAGAGACCTTCTGAAAGAGAAAATAGCTGCAGATTTGATCATTGTCACCCCGTTCTTAGCCACAGATGAATGTTTGCTAAGCTTCCATTTTTTAATCAAAAAAAAAAATTTTTTTTAAGTCTGAACAAGCATTATTAAGCTTCTAGCCAGTGCCTGGGGTCTCTGCATAATTACCAAAACTATTTCAGATTATGCCAGATTATTTCATCATGCATCACTTCTAGTTATCTGTAACCATCATATAAAATGTAAACCCCTCTAATTGTTTATTTTCTGACTGTCTTGTGATGCGGTCTACCTGATCTTCTATTCACTTAAATGAAGACCTGGCCTCCTCAGTAATAAATAGACCCTTTTCTTATTATCTTGATCACCATTAACATTTCTTGAAGCTGTGGAATTTCATTCCATTTATTTCATTCATAGGTTGAATGAATATGAGTCATTTATACTAGAAATCTAAGATTGCTAAAATGTATCATATCTTGGAGTAAATGTATTCCATAGGTTGAATAAAATGACCTGAGTAAGAAAAAAAATGTATCTTGTATCCTAATACATACATACTATCACATATTAAAATTTGCAGTATTTTGTGACTGCAAAACTTTAACTCACCAATCTTCCACACACTTGCAGTCACTGAGAATCCCTAGCACAGTCTTCCTTTCTGCCCCAAGTTTTGCCATCAGGTTAGGAACCCATGTAGTCCCCATGGAAAGAATAGTCTGTGTTCTGGTATCATAGGTTAATGCCACACTTTTTCTATCCTCTTCAGGTTGCCTCCTTTTGTTTCTACCTCTCAATTATTACTGTTTTTTTCAGGGTTCTGTCATCAGTAGTTCATACTTTTTGGATGAAATTCCTATCAGTGGCTTCAGATAAGATAGCCGGCTTGCATTTAGGAACTATATGTACCAAAAAAGGTGTCTTCTAATAAGGTTAACTCACTTAGAGTCATAAGGAGGGCAGATTGACAACTTACATTATTTGGATTTTTCTTTTTTTCTTTTTGTCCTTGTTTACTTCTATTTGAAATTACAGATCAATTTGATATCATTCCTGCTATATGAGTAGGTTAGTGGAAGAATTGTCACTGAACAGTTAGTTACATTATGCTTGCCCATGGTGTTTTTTATTTTTATGTCTTTAAGGTCTTTTTAAAAATGATTTATAAAATGTATAGATTTATGTGAAATTCTTAGTTTTATTTTTGAACATGTCTGGTTTCAATTGACTGAAGCTTCAATCCCAAAGGGTTTATAAATTGAGATTATTGTTTTGATTTCTGGATTGTTTCCCTGTTTTAAAAACATAACAAAATACATTGTTATCAAATCAGTGTTCTGGGGGGACTTTGAGTGTTTTGATAACTTCTGGTTATCTGGTAAATATGCTAGTATGAGTGATTTATGCTAGAAATCTAAGATTGCTAAAATGTGTCATATCTAGAGTAAATGTATTCCTTAGCCTTATTATTAAAGTCAGAATGTAGAGGTGGAGTGTATGTACAAAAGCTGCAAATATGGTCACAAAGTTATGACTAACTGGTATTATTCATCAAGCCATTAGCATAAAATGTTGTGGTAATTCAGACGTCTGATTTAAGGAATAAAGTAGCTGAAACAAAAGAAATGAAATGAGAAAAATAATCATGAAACATTAGCAACCTGAAGTTTTAAGAACAAATAACTTGGTAAACAACAGTAACCCCTAAAATCATCAATTACTGAATAAGGCATTATTTTTTTATTTACTGTATTATTTCCTAATTTAGGGAAAAGGATGTGACCAGGTAATGTTATATGAATAATTTTGCTCACAAAATTATGTATTCTCTTGGAAATGAGTTATCTGGATCCTTGATGATATATTAAATATCCTGACCCTGCCAGGTACAGTGGCTCAAACCTGTAATTCTAGCACTTTGGGAGGCCCATGCAGGTGGATTGCCTAAGCCTGAGCAAGAGCGAGACCCCATCTCTTAAAAAAAAAGCTGGTCGTTGTGTTGTGTACCTATGGTCCCAGCTACTGAGGAGGCTAAGGCAAGAGGATCACTTAAGCCCAAGAGTTTGAGGCTGCTGTGAGCTATAATGCCACGGTACTCTACCAAGGTCAACAAAGTAGGACTCTGTCTCAAAAATAAATAAATAAATAAATCCTGAGGGCAACAAAGACTCTGTCTCATAAATGAATCAATCAATCCTGAGCCTGAGTATGGGAAAGTTAAATATTTTGTTTCTTCCCTTTGGAATCAAGGAACTTGGCTGATTCAGTTTATGAAGTGTTTCATAAAAAGGAAGAAAGGATATGATTAATACGAAAAAAAATGCATCAACCTGTGGAATAGACAATTTTGCTTCCTAAAATGAAACATGGATCACTTTTAGAGGACAGTACATTGAGAGACATTTTTTAGTTGGGTCATCTTCAGAAATAAAACACTGAGTCTTTGAATTATATTGGTTTAACTTACAAAGTTGTACAGAAGTTAAAATGTTCTAGAAATACTAGAGCTCTTAAATTTAGTAGCATTCTCATCAAGGAGAGTAATAAGAGAGGGTAAACTGTGAATAAATAAATGTAGATATTTGCTTTTTCAAATGAAAGACACAGGTTGTCCATGACTGGTTATTGTCAGGAATTCTTATAAAAAGAGAAAGAAGAGAGTAGAGTCATTGCTCTAGGGACATAACCATTGTAGAAAGAATACAAGTACCAGTACATATTTAAACTCTTGACTATTTCTGTTGTTTATTTTTCGTTGGTCATTTGTCTGTTTGTTTTTTGAGAAAGCATCTTACTCTGTTGCCCAGGCTGTATTTATATGCAGGATAATAAATTCTGGGTTATTAGTATTGAGTCAGTATGTCTTTGTGATGTGACTATAATTTAAACAGAATAATCAGTTAGGTAAATCTGCTTTGTAAAAAATCCTGTGATGGGCTGAGGCCAGATTATTTGGGTTGGGTTATCCATATTTTTTTTTTTTTTTTTTGAGACAGAGTCTCAAGCTGTTGCTCTGAGTAGAGTACCATGGAGTCAGCTCACAGTTCACAGCAACCTCAAACTCTTGGTCTTAAGCGATTCCCTTGCCTGATTCTCTTGCCTCAGCCTTCCAAGAAGCTAGTACTACAGGCACCCTCCACAATGCCCGACTATTTTTTTTTGCAGTTGTCATTGTTGTTTAGCTGGCCTGGGCCGGGTTCAAACCTGCCAGCCTTGGTGTATGTGGCTGGCGCCATAACCACTATGCTAGGACTTCTAGCCTATCCATATTTTTAAACACCAAAAAATTGTAATCTTTCAAGTGCTACAAAAAAAAAAAAACTTATTTTTAAAAAATTGAATGGCTTTATCTGTTTACAGAATATAGCAGTTCAGGACAATACAGGTATACATTTATAAATGAACACATGAAATTTTGAACCATAGACTTAGGCAATCAGAAAGCCATTTATTGACCATCTGTATAAACATACTTAATATTATCATGTGGAAAGAGGGAGATGTATCCTAGAAAATACGATCCTCCATCAAAAAGCACATATTTAGTTAGAAGTATTCAAAGCATTAAAGACTTTTAAATGAAATGCAGAATGTTCACCTTTAAAGTATAGAAGGCTGAAAGTTAACTGAATTAACTCCTTCAAGATTTGAATAAAATCTTCAGCCTAATAAAAGAGAATTATTCTTTCATTAAGATTAATACTTTGTATTTTATGTCTTCTGTTATTTAATTGTATATTCTTGAGGCTTTGAAATATGTTTTAATTGATACCTATTTCTTCTTGTCATGATTTTTTACTCTTTATGTAAGTACTATTATCATTTGAATGTTATAAACCAAGTGTTAATGTTGATTATAAGTTACTAATATTACTTGCTTAACCAGTAAGGTACTTTTTAATTCCAATTCATAAAATTTATCAGGTAAGACATCATTTTTATTTTCACCTAAAGATTTACATTGGTAAGTAAAGTAAGTTAAAATTGTAATCTTTTATAGTAACAAGGACAAATTATCCTGAACAAGTAGCTTTTGCTACTTCTACTTTATTTTTTTAAACTGTCAAGAAGACAATAATTATTTCTTCACAGAAGCTGCATATATATTTGCGTATATGTTTATAGGATTAGGTAGTGTGATGTTAATGGCTTTTATTGAAGTATGATGATATATTTTTATCCTTTTGTTATTCTTTCATTAGAAGATATGAACCTATTTCATAAAAGAGTTGAATTTACTAGGTGCAGTTACAGACATTTTAAAATATTTGTGTCTATTGATCCTGCCTTGTAAGTTTCTTTTGTCTTTAGTTAATTGTGCACATTTATTTGTTTGCTTGAAAAAAGTGCTTCATAATGCTAAAGGTGTTGCCATGCTTCTCCAGTAGACAGTGATGATAGGTAAAAGCATATGTAAAGCTCACACACAATTGCCAAGATTATAGAAAAAGAGAAGGAGGGGTGGTGTTTTCCAGCTCTACTCATTTACACTGAGGGGAACATCAGTTTCAAACAATACCCTGTACAAAACAAATTTGGGTACTACCACACATGTGAGATGTAACTCTAACCACAAATCCATGTCTAATGTCAGTGGAGCTCTGGTTTCATAAAGTTGTTGGTCAGTGCAAACCAATAAAGCGTTGTGTCAAAAATTGGTGTTATAACTTCCCTTCATTATTATGGTAATAAGTGTCACATTTTTAAGTTGTTAAATAACTATGTATACACATTTATACACACTTATAAATTATATCATCAGTTTAGGGTTGAGTATTCCACTTGTAAACATAAAGAGTGTTTTGTTAAAAATGTGACTTACAAAAATACAAATACCAATATCTTGTTTTTGCTGTGTTAATTCAGTTAAGATTTTCCTTTTATCTTCGGATTTAAATTTTTATTTTTACCTTTCATTAATAGGTAGTATAGATCAATCAGTGTTAAAAGAATTACCCCCTGAACTCCTGGCAGAAATTGAATCTACCATGCCACTCTGTGAACGTGTGAAAATGAACAAACGCAAACGTAGCACAGTTAATGAAAAGCCAAAATATGCTGAAATCAGTTCAGATGAAGATAATGATAGTGATGAAGCGTTTGAATGTAAGTATCATATAACTTTATTATTTTAGAATTTAAAAGCAGATTTATATGTTTATCTCATTTGTAATTTGGGGGATTAGCAAGAGCACAGTGACCATAATTCTTAATATATAGTGTAGCAAGGTTTTTCTTTGTACTTTAATATGTATGAAAGATGAGATCAGTTGGCACCAAGAAAAATTTTAAATGAGCTATAATTAGTGCTTAAAAACATAAGTGTGTTTCTGTATGCATCTAGCAAACACTATATGCTAGGCACTAAGAAAAAAATACAAATAAGATGTGGCCCCTGTTTTCAAAGCGCCTTCAGTCTAATGGGGGAAATATGTATATAAACAGTTGTACGGTGAGAAAATTACAGTCATAACAGTAAATCTAGGGTGCTGTGGGAACACATTGGATTGGCATCAAAATCAGAGTGGGGGTTCAGGGAATGCTTACTGGAAGAGGTGACACTTGAGTTGAGTCTTGAAGGACACCTAGGAGATAGCCAGATGAAGAAATATTTAAAACCATACTATCACTAAATTATGAATGGATTAGCCACATTGCAGATTATCTGTGTGGTTTGGACCTGGCTTCTCCTTTTGCCCAGCTGTGTCCTGGAATTCCTCCCTTGTTTCACTGTTTTCCAGAGCTGGCTTCTTCACTACACAGCTACCTCTCTACAACACTGTGATCACCTGTCTTTGCACTAGACTTGCTATACCTCGCCTGTCTTCCTACTGGTCCACTGAAAAAGTTCTTCTCTTTTATCCCTATCTTCCTTCTTCTGGAGCAAGAGAATTGAGCCTAGCCAAGAGGGGTCAGCAACCTTGTTTGACTTAAACGGCATTCAGTGGAAACAGACTATGGGAGATCTTCACTTGTGTGCCAACTGACTTAGACATAATGACCAAAAGAAGTGGGAAGACCACCAGTGTGTTCTACCTTTTCTACCTAGTGTCCATAGATTGAGGTGTGACAAGCAAGGGCAGGAAGGACAGATGCATGCTGACATTTTTAAATGTATATTGCTGATGGAAGCCCTTCACCTCCTCCAAAGTTTTTAATCAATGTTCATTTACTCTGATCATTTTAAAATTGTGAGCTCTTAAGCTATGAGCAATAGGTTATGAATATTGAACAAATCTGAACAAAGTTATAAAACTGAAATAAAATATACAGTAAAGTTAATTGACATTTAATTATATGTATAATTGTTATAATTTGTATTACGAGATGTATTTACATGCAGTATATTAAAATGGCTAAAGTTAATTTTTTTATTATAATCAAACATTTTGGTCATATGGGGACATGGTTAGCTCTGGAAAGCAAGAGGAGAAAGGAAATATGGTAACCCAGAAACTTATTCTCCCTCTCTCCCTCTAATATCACCCATTTCTAGAATAGCTGATAAGGAAGAATCCCGCAATTGCAGTTTGATTTCAAATAGCACTTCAAATCTAGTTGATTGATAGTGGCTGCCTGCATTGCTAACTTGATGAAACTTCTCAAGTTACCTACTGGTTAAGTGAAAAGAATAACATAGTCAGAATTGTCCACCAAGTGTAAAATAGTGGAGAGTAATTTTTCATCAGTGCAGCCACTATTCTTTAGCTTGCTTTCTATTGATGATAGATAATGTCTCATCTTACGGGAGCATGTAGTATCATCTTAAAGTCAAGGATCCTGCAATATCTGTACCCAAGTATATTGAAAACCACCAGTGTTACTCACAGTACCTGAGCTTCAATAGGGGTTCCTGGGGGAAATAAAAGTTTCTTTAGGTTTTTAAAGACATACCAGAGTAGCTAACTGTTTTTCTGAGTTTATTTCCTTTCTTTTCTTTTTTAAACTACCCTAGGCACATTACTAGTTTTATTTCTCTACAGATAGCTATAGAAAAGTAAACACTGGAGCCATTGATTTCAGTGCTGAAAGAAGTCCAGTTGGTAGTTGATAAACAACCAAATTGACATACCACACAAAAACAATGTAGAAAAAACATACCACTGTGCAAAATGCAAAAGTATTACAAGAAAATGAGTTGCAAGCATGATTCTTTGAGATAGACTTATAGAAACTTAATGTTTTAATGCAGTTTAATCAAATTGGTTTCCTAAAATCTAAACCAAGGAAATAGTTTTGTTGAAAGATAGGAGAATGGATTCAAGTGTAACTTTGAAAGTTGGACCACACAGATTTGGAAGGCTATAGCACAAATATAAATTCCCTGGGTACCTAGGGAAGATGAAGACAGGGATATATAAGAAGCTAACAAGAGATATGGAAAGGGAAAATAGAGAACACCCACTTAAATTTTACATAACTCTCCATTTAGTCTCTTCTCCTATCGTAGGTAATAAGGGAAATGGAGAAAGAACAAGTTAGCCACAGTAAGTTGGAATTCAAATAACCGCTTTGCAATATACACAAGTGTGTTATAAAGGTTGGGTTGGTTTTTTTTTAATTTGCCACCCCATTGTTTACAGATTGCCTAAAGTTTGGTAAATGTGAAATAAAAATCTCTAAGGCTTATGGACAATTACCATCAATACAGCATATTCTGTGTAATTGTAAACAATTATAAGATTTTTCAAGCATTTTCTACTGTAGATCAAATGCTTGTAATGGATTTCTTAGGGAATTAAAAATGCAAAAAAAGGTGACATTTGAGGTTGTAGAATACCACTTTGTGAACTAGTTTGCTTATTAGTTGTCATCCCTAATATTTGGTAGGCATATCAGTACTTGTAGAAAAAAATATTTAGTGTTCAAAAATGATGTGTTTCTCTGTCACTTGCATAAACACACATTCTCTCTACTTATGTTAATACATGAGATGAGCCTAATATTTGGAGCATACCCAAATCATTAAAAAAGTCCTGCTTCTCTTCATATTCCTCATAATCAAATTTATGCTAATTGTGAAGAAAATCATTGAATATTTAAATATATCCATTTATATTTATCCTTTATATTAAATATCTTGTTGTGCCAAGACCATAAAGAAGAGGAAACACAATGACCTTTTCCTGCCATGTTGTCTACTGATTAGATAGAATGGTCAAGAATTAGTATCTATGTAGACTTTTAAAAAATAATAGATAAGGCAGCATGTACGAGTATGCTTAGCCAGGGTATAGACATTTATTAACCAGACAATAGTACAGAGAGAGTATATGGGCCAGAGATTGGCAAACTTAAATCTCACCCAAGTAGAGGATGTAAGCAAGACATTTGTCTTAAGTATTCATGTGTGTATCATGGTTAGGGATTCAGAAAAGAAGTTAGTCACTAGGAGGCCAGAGAATCAAACATTAGAAAATTTATTATTGTCAGGAACAAATGTTCACTAAGACAACTAGTATATGATTTTAAGGTAGTGCACATCAGTTTTCTACCCTGCTTTTAACTTGATGGTGCCTACACCCTAGAGCAGGTATGGTAAATTATTTGTCACTTTCACTACCTTCCAGGTCTCACTGCAGACATTTTCAAATCAGTCTTTTCTTGCTGAACTATGATGCTTTCTTGGGGCTTAGAATTATTTTCAACATAATGCTCTAGGCAGCTTTACCAGTTGATCATAGTTGATGTGTCAGATGAAATCTGTTTACCAAGTCTGCCTAAAGGCTTCTGTCAGTGCTGGTGATTTTAGCAGAATGTTTAGACCTCTGAAAGGATGGAGAAAAGATTGAAGGTAACATAAACATGCTTATGTAGCATGCATTAAGTTTAGAAGCTTGCCTTCTTGAGTTTAAGCAAGCCTGTTGTTATAGAACTGAATTCAATATATGAGTACAATTATACAGGTTTATTCTGTCTCTGTAGGCTTGTGATGTTAGATCATCAGGGTTTATGGTATTTATTGCTTATTATGGAGTTTAACTTAGCTATTACTTGATGGTATACGTGGTTACCCATATTTTGTAACATTTTCTCAAAAGGTGACTTTTCCTCCAAACCCTATTACCCATTAATACTCTAAATGCTCTAAAGTGGTTCTGTTTTTCTTCAAATCCTAAATAAAGTTTGTTTTACAGCCTTAATTAATCTTGAGATTTAGACATAATCTTTACTGAGTTACTGAATACCTTTCTTTGAAATGAGCACCATAGTTTAATTCCAAGAACGTTCCTATCTGTATCTATTAGCAAACAAGTTCATGTAAAAATCTTTAAGTCTAGATTCTATACCATAATTTAAACTTATGGATAAACAAAATTACTCGTAATTTCCTAGACCCACATGAATAAAGATATTTTTCCCCATGTGGATCATTTTTAAAGTACATTTTAATAATCTTTTTAAATGAGGTAAATTATTTGTCATGGGGATTTGCTTCTAGCCTCTAGGAAACGACATAAAAAAGATGATGATAAAGCTTGGGAATATGAAGAGCGTGACAGAAGAAGCTCTGGGGATCATAGGAGAAGTGGCCACTCTCATGAAGGAAGAAGGAGTTCAGGTGGTGGCCGTTATCGAAACCGAAGCCCATCAGATTCTGACATGGAAGATTATTCTCCTCCTCCCAGCCTTAGTGAGGGTAATTTATCAGTGTCAACGGATTTGTTACATAAACCAATTTAAATTTGGGGCTTAAACTTTGAAAAATATTTTATATCTTTTCATGAGTTAATTAAGAACTAATCTTTAATCAACAAAAGCATATATTTAGTTTGGATTTGCATTGGTTATTGTTTAAGTAATTAATATTCAGGAAGAAATGAGAAACAAAATGGCAATATTTTAATATTTAATATGCATTCCTGCATATCAGTATTTCTTTTTGTTCATTTTAGTTGCTAGAAAAATGAAGAAAAAAGAAAAACAGAAGAAAAGGAAAGCTTATGAACCAAAGCTAACACCTGAGGGTAACATTTTAGTTTATTTAATTTATCTTAATCTCCAGCTTCACTTATCTACTTGGAATGTGAACATGATGAATTCTTTTTCTCTCGCAGAAATGATGGACTCTTCAACTTTTAAGAGATTCACAGCCTCAATTGAGAATATTTTGGATAATTTAGAAGACATGGATTTTACTGCATTTGGTAAAATCAATTTTGTTTATCCCTACGTGTATAGTCTAGTTTTCTGCTAGTTATACTAGAGCAGTGTTTTTCAACCTTTTTTTTATCTCAGCACACTTGAACCGATAGTTAAACTTCCACAGCACACTTAAATAATGTTGATCCAAAACAAGAGTTAAAGTAAGAATATACTTACTGTGCTTTGAACTTCTTTTGAAACTAATTTAATTAATGATCTTTAAAAATTTTCTTGGCATGCTTAAGATCCTCTCTTAGCACACTGGTTGAAAAATCACTACTCTCGAGACTACAAAGCATGATCTGTGCTATCAATAAACTTGAAGTCTAGTTTTGGAGTCAAATCTAAACAATGTTATCAAGAGACTAAAAACTTCAGTACTACAGTCAAGTACTAAGTTAGTCAAGTGTTGATAGTGTCTTAAGAATCCTTAGTACAGCTACCACAGTAGATTATATTAATTAAGGAAGTCTTTATGCAGGTGAAGCTTGAGTAGGTTCTAGATAATGAAGGTACTAACAGAAGCAAAGATACAGAAACAGAAATCTATTAATCTGTTTATTTTTCTGATGGCTAATGTTCGTTGAGTAATATGTTAAGTGCTAGAGATAAACAAAAATAAGAGAGACTCTAGCCCCTGGCTTTAGGGATACAGACTCTAATATGGAGAATAAAATCGTAAATTAGAATACAGAAGGATTAATGTTATATTCATATATTACTTTTACAATAATACAATATAATCTACATAGTTGACCACCTCATTAAATTGACCTAATTTTCATAGACCAGACATGTACTATGTTCAAAGTAATACATGAATATATATGAATATGTATGTGTCAAAATAATAGACCTCGTAGGTCTCCTTCCCTATGATGACGACCTCTGTACATTGACCAGTTTGTTACAGTCCTACATGGTCAACTTATAGAGGTTCTACTGCATATAAACATTGTATCTATAAATATAAAAATGTTTATGAAAACACTACTTACAATCTGTAGAGCTACTGCCATCAATTGTATGCCACCTTCAGCTGCTGGTAAGATCACTAATGCCTAATTTATATGAAAGTTATGTTACCCATTAATACATTAATTCTGGTATAATTCCTTATATTTGTGAGTGACTTAAAGTGTATATCGCACTTCATTTTGAAGGTATTTGTTTTGTTAGGATTGCTTCCCTATTCTATATCATTGTGTTTTCTGATTAGAGTTATCAGTTTTATCTTTTTTAAAATTTCCCTATTCTGTGCTGAGAAATTGTCTTCTGTATCATTTAGGGTCCCAAAAGGAAAACAGATGGCACTATCAAATTAGGATAATTTGAAGAGGAGTTATTTATAAAGAGAGTAATTACCATGATGGGACAAAATAGTACCAGAACTCAGGGTTAACAGCCATGAAACTCTTAACCACCCCTGTACCCAAAAGAATAAGGATAAAAAGAAAGCACCAGAACTCATTGAGTAGGAAAAACTGTTGTAATGTATAACAACATTAAAAGAAGCAGTACCTTTTGGTCAGAGGACAGATCCAGCCTGAGTATACGTCGTAATGAAAGAATCAGGGATATAAAAATCCCTGACTTTACTCTCCTCCTCTTTGATTTTCTGACAGGGTACCCCTACTGGGTGAACCCAAACAGAAGACAGAGGGCGACTGTTAATGTAGTCCATGCAGGCCAGCCTCCTGAGGCAGAAAGCTTGGTTGAGAAGGGCCAGTAGCATATGCAAAGTAGGAAAGACAAGATAATCAGAAATCTATTATAATTTTAATTCCTGTCCTCTTTTTGTCAGGGTTTTCTTTAGGTTATGGAAATTTGTTAAGTTGTTAACTTACTTCATTTTTCTGTTTTTGTGTCCAACAACTTTATTTAAAAATTAAGCTTGCCACACTAAGCTATTTCATAAATCTAAACTATGTGTTTGTTTGGTTTTTTAGGTGATGATGATGAAATTCCTCAGGAACTACTCTTAGGAAAACATCAGCTTAATGAACTTGGCAGTGAATCTGCTAAAATTAAAGCAATGGGTATAATGGATAAGGTATCAATAAAGTAAAATTTATAAATTTACTTAATAGCTAACATTTGAAATTAGTTTAAGATTTTCAGGGTCAATTAAGAAGTAAATAATAATAAATAATTTATGATTTCCTTCAAAGATTCTAAATGAATTGTTTCTTCTTTAAAAAAAAAAAAAGCCTTGAATAAAAGGAATATTGCTATGTTGAAAGAGGCATGAGCCTTGATTTTTTTTCAGTTTTTTCATTTTCTCAAATATTTAGATCATTTAAATGCAGAAATACATTAAAGTTGTCTTTCCTATGAGCTCCCTTTTACTGAGAAGTAGAATATTTTTCATTGATAACTCAAAACCATAGTGGCAACATCAAAGGGTGACATCTCATAATCTATATCAACTACCACCCAACTCTTAAACTTCTGCATGATTGCTTTGCAAATGGAACTTCAAGACAATTCTCTTCTCCTCCTCTTCTAACCAGAGTCCCTCTTGTAGAGAATCATCTACTTAAGAGTCTTAAATTTCCCGGTCTGTAATGTAGAAATAATGACTTTTTTCTTTAAGAATAATACAAGAATTATCAAAAGATTGTACAGGTTGGCCATAAAGTTCATTGCACACTATTTTAAATTGCACATGAACTTTAAAGCCACGCTGTACTTAATCTGTGGAATTAATTCTAAATAATTTAAGCCTATTTATTTAGATTTTTCCATTTTACAATGTTAAAGTAATCTAAAAAATATTTTGGTGTTTTTATAAACTTAAAATATAATCAGTTATTCATTTTTTCATTTGTTTAAATGTTATCTATATTCTGAGTAATGAATGTGCCATGAATTTGATTTTTAAAGCCAGACATTTCTCATAGTAAACCAAGAATTAATGTGCTATTCATTTGCATTTATTAATATCACTATGTACAACTAGGAATATATTGATTTATGTATAGGAATATGTCAACAGTCTGGATGTGCCCAGTGCCTATCTTTGGTATTTGTAAGTTCCATAATTACATGTAGGTAATATTTCTGACTATTTAAAAAGGCAAATTTACTGAGTATTTTCAAAGTATGGGAGTGGTATCAAAAGTCTAAGTAGTTTTAATCTGCTGTGAAATGTTTGATATTTGGGGGAACTTGCCTTTATGTGCCAGCCTGAGTATTGAAATTGGACTTTAAAGTCAGTTACTCTTTTTTTTTTTTTTGAAACAGAGTCTCACTATGTCACCCTTGTAGAATGCTGTGGCATCACAGCTCACAGCAACCTCAAACTCTCAGGCTTAAGTGATTCTCTTGCCTCGGCCTCCCAAGTAGGTGGGACAGGCACCCGCCACAACGCCCGGTTATTTTTTGATTGCAGTTGTCATTATTGTTTAGCTGGTCCAGGCCGGATTCAAACCCGTCAGCCTTGGTGTATGTGGCAGCGCCGTAACCACTGTGACCACAGTGCTATGGACGCCGTCATTTACTCTTTTGATCTCCCATTTACCTCTTCTGACTTATTTGGTTGAGTGTTCTAACTGTATACCAGGATTCTAAAAGAACTGCTGAATCAAGAGAGGTACATATATGTAACATTTGGCTTCTGACAGAGCCTTCAAATGGACTAATAAATTTTTAAGCAGAAAATACATCCTTTTTAAGACATGAAATAGGAATCTTTTAAAAAGTAATAACACATTTCTACTAAATAAAAAATGTTTTCTCACGTGCATAACTTTTATCATTCACAATTTCATGCCTGTCATTCAAAATGCTATCTTGGATGTTAAGAAATTGCTAAATAACAAAGTACTGTGAGAGCCATGTGATAATTAAATCAACAGATGAAGTCCTTCCTGTGTATGTTCATATGCATGTTCAGTGTCACTGCCACCAGAGCAGAGAATCAGGCATCAGAATAAACTCAGTCTTATTTGATACATGGTTAAGAGTAGAGCTAGTAACATGCACATGTTGCCCATTTTGTGTTCGCTTATTTGCCTTTCAGAAACAAGTGATTAATTCTTAACATAATTTAAATTTGAGTAGAGGTTGTAAGTGGGAAAGGTTTCTCTTTCAGAGGGTAATGTTATCTCTTTTCATAGCTCAAATGAAATAATTGTGCAAAATGTTTTTTGAATAATTTATAACTTTCACCAATGATTAATAGAAAAATTTATGTTGCCATTTTAGCTTTCAACTGACAAAACTGTGAAAGTCCTAAATATCTTGGAAAAGAATATTCAGGATGGGTCAAAGCTTTCTACTTTGTTAAATCATGTAAGTTTAAGATCCATATTGTTAATATTATTAAGCTGTACAGTAGTCCTCCCTTATCCAAGGTTTCATTTTCTGTGGTTTCAGTTACCTAAAGCAACCACAATCCAAAAATAGGTAAGTACAGTACTGTAAGATATTTCGAATGAGAAAGACCACATTCACCTAACTTTTATTACGGTATATTGTTATAATTGTTCTATTTTATTATTAGTTATTATTGATCTCTTCCTGTGCCTAATTACATTAAACTTTATCTTAGGGGTATGTATGCGTAAAAGAAAATATAGTACACATAAGATTCTGCACTAGCCAGAGTCAGGCAGCCATTGGAAGTCTTGCAATGTCTGTGGATAAGTAGGGACTACTGTGAGTTTTTTCATAAGTAGTTTTGATTTATAGGGGAAATTTAACATTTCATTAATTTGAACTTGTAGAGTTCAAATTTGTTACCACAAATTACTGATTACATTCATAAACATTGCTAATAGAATTTTACTTTTGGTAATTCAAAAGTAATGTTACACATTGTCAATCCACAGCTCTGCTATTTTTAGTAAGAATAATAAAGATATAAATTTATTCAGTTTAAAGGACTTTTTAAATCTTAGTTTATGCTCTTCCTTGTGTAAGTATATGAATGTCTTTACAATTTTTTTTCATCTATGATATGATGATAGGTAGTAATTCTTTTTGTTGACATTTTCTGGAGAAATAGTTAGAAATCTTATTATGACTTCTTAATGTATACTAGTCCTTAATTAGTGTATATTATCCTTCAAACTATTTTTATTCCTACCTCATAGGATTGTTGAAGGGATTAAATGAATATACGTTGCAACTTCTCAATAATGTTAACTGCAACTGTTACTACATTTTAATATGTTTATATCAAAAGTAGTAACAACATGGTTGTAATCGTTTATGAATTGACTGAAGTAAATTTTCTAGGATCGGCCTTTGAAACATTGTAGCTGACTTTATAAATTACACATACATTCAAATTGATCTAGACATCTCTAACATTAATGAATCTAAACATTAATGCTTATATGCAATTAATATGAAATAAGAATTTGGAATTTTTGAGTTAATGAATTTTCTTTATTTTTAAAAACTTGATTATATTGGATTAATTTGATTATCGGATTAATTTCCAAAGTACAAATTTATATTCTCCTCCACGAATAACCACTTTCAATACTTTTGATGATATACTCCATTCTCATATGTACAAGCATACATGCATACGTATTATATATCTATTTAAAGTGTGCACTGAAATTGATTATATCTCATGAGGGAAATGATCTTGGTGTTTGCAAAAGCCACAGGTTTACTGAGAGATCTCATAGAATCAGATACGTAGAAAAGTAATCTTGAATGGTAGGTAGTTCTCCATATTTTTTAATGCCCTCTTTTTTAACTACTTGTTGAAGAACAGAAACAAAGAGCTTAGTGTAACCTAAAGTATCAGTCTACTCCATCATTAGTCACAAGTTATCTAAATACTTTGATAAGAAATTGTGGTACACATCATCAAGAATTTGAATAGCTGAAGTTCTTTTTTTTTTTCTTCTTTTTTTTTTTTTTTTTGAGACAGAGTCTCACTTTGTCACCCTTGGTAGAGTGCTGTGGCATCATAGCTCACAGCAACCTCAAAATCTTGGGCTAAACTGATTCTCTTGCCTCAGCCTCCTACGTATCTGGGACTACAGGTACCCACTATGACGCTTGGCTATTTTTAGAGATGGAGTCTGGCTCTAGCTCAGGATGGTCTCAAACCTGTGAGCGGAGGCAATCCACCCTCCTCAGCCTCCCAGAATGCTAGGTTTACAGGCATGAGCCACCATGCCTGGCCTAAGAGCTGGATTTCTTTTTTTTTTTTGGCCAGGGCTGGGTTTGAACCCACCACCTCCGGCATATGGGACCGGCGCCCTACCCCTTTGAGCCACAGGCACCACCCAAGAGCTGGATTTCTTTATGAAATTATTTTTATTCCTAAAATCCATAGTACCATGTAATGTAATAGCCTTAACATGTGGCATCAATCATGAACCTCCTTAACTGACACTTCTAAACGGCAATTTTAATATTGGAGACAAGCTACTTTATCTTTTTTTTAGGTATGCATATAGCATAAGCAGTAAAATAAAAGAAAACTTGTAAATACCTGTCTCTGCTGTATGTATATTATGTTTTTTATTTGTTTGTTTTCCCAGTGAATAAACTTTGAATATCATGTGTATGGAAATATTCCTAAAATATAAGGTTTATATTGCATAACTAAGGATGTGATAAAGAGATTTTCTTTTAACAATAAATTTAAAAGTTCTTTCTCCCAGTTGAAATGTCAAGTTGCTGATGTGCAAATTAAAGTGAGGCCTTCTGTCAGTTATTTATTTATTTTCTTTTTATTGTTTGAGATTCGTTGAAGGTACAAAGAATAAGGATATACTGATTGCATTTGTTAGGTTAAGTCCCTCTTGTAATTGTGTAAAATTATCCATTTTTAAAAAATAGACTAGGCACAGTGGCTCAAGCCTATAATCCAAATAATTTGGGTGGCCAAGGTAGGAGGATTGCTTGAGGGTTAGAAGTTCAAGACCAGCCTAAGCAGTATAGTGAGACCCTATTTCTGCAAAACGTAGGAAAATTAGCTCTGCATGGTGGCATGCCTTTATAATCCCAGCTGCTTGGGAGGCTGAGGCAGAGGATCACTTGAGCCAGGAGTTTGAGGTTGTAGTGAGCTATGCTTTCATGCCCAGGTAGGAAAGTCAGACCCTGTCTCAAAAAACATAAAAAAATAAAAATAAAATACACATGTCTTTGGAAATCTGCATATCACTACTTTTTAATCTGAGACTCGTTTAATTTTTCAGAATTTATTTTCACAAAGCAAAATTGCAAGCAGAATTTATAGTTTGCTTTGTTTTGTTTTGTCTTGTTTTGTTTTGTTTTGAGACAGTCTCACTTTGTTGTCCTGGGTAGAGTGATGTGGCATCATAGCTCACAGCAAACTCAAGCTCTTGGGCTCAAGCAGTTCTCTTGCCTCAGCCTCCGGAGTACAGGGACTACAGGCATGGTGTCTCACTCTTGTTGATTCTCCTGAACTCCTGAGCTCAACCATCTGTCTTGGCTAGGATTACAGGTGTGAGCCACCACACCCAGCTAAAGTTTTTTTCTTATGTATCATAATTTTTCTATCTAAAACATGAAATTAATTTAGAGACATTTATAGTCTTAAGCTAAAAGTTTAGATTTGAATAAGTACACAAAAAATAACAGTAACTGTTACTTTGTCAGTAGAATGCCATCTAGTGGTAAAATGAGGAGATAGCATATATATCATGGTTGAAAACATTGAAACAAAAATCTTACATAAATACCTGTATTTCTACTTTATTCCAGATATTCTTTAAAGAATGTACACGCTTAAAACCCTGTTTTCTACCAGTAAAAGTCAAATATACCATAATTTTTATCCATATTTCAAACCTATAAATGTGTTTGTTTCCGTGTCATTAACAAAGTGCTGTTTTATAGAATAATGATACTGAAGAAGAAGAAAGGTTATGGAGAGACCTTATTATGGAGAGAGTTACAAAATCAGCAGATGCCTGTCTTACAACAATCAACATCATGACATCCCCTAATATGCCAAAAGCTGTGTACATTGAGGATGTAATTGAAAGAGTGATACAGTACACTAAATTTCATTTGCAGAATACCCTTTATCCTCAGTATGATCCTGTTTACAGATTAGATCCTCATGGAGGTTAGTTTGCCCTTATATATTTATAGTTTTTTAGTATAATGTCAAAATTACCTTCTGTAATTGTTTTCTGGGTTACCTATGTCAGAGTACAGTGTCCTAATAAAATCCACCAACATAATTTAATTATATAAATTATAACAGACATTGGTTTTGATTGTGGATTTTTCTAGAATGTAGAACTTTTAGATAATACAGTACTTGTTCAATTATAATAACTATTTATGTATAATAGAAGTTATTTTTAGGGTCATGGAGAATCCCAGATGATATTAGCTTCTGATTCTTTTTTTAACCTCCCCCTAATTTTATCATAATAGTTATCTGCAAAAAAGGATTACTTAAAGATGAATAATCTTATTCATAAGCTTTATAAGTAAACAATGTCATGGTTAACAATATGTATACATTTGAAGAGAGGAAAGCCAACTCGGATTCATGAATAATCTATACTTGATTACTCATTGTATAATAATTGAAAGTTAATGTAAAGGAAAATAAAACTTTACTATCCTGGCCCAATGGAAAAAATAAAAAGTAAAAATCCAGATAAATCAAAATTTAGGTAAAAGAATTTAATAGCCTATGTTAGGAATTTAACATACACTATCTGTTACAATAGAATACCCCTAGAGAATAATTTTCTTTTATAAATAACAGGCTTTATCTACCAGGTTGTATTTTTATATAGTCAGGAAAAAATTGTGTTCTCTTAGTTCAGAAAATAGTGTTAGTACTATTCATCAAATTTATTGAAAGTTAATATTTTCCTTATTTTGAATTTGTTTCATTTTAGGAGGCTTGTTAAGTTCAAAGGCAAAACGCGCTAAATGTTCTACCCATAAGCAGAGAGTAATAGTAATGCTTTATAACAAAGTTTGTGATATTGTTAGCAGCTTATCAGAATTGCTAGAGATACAACTTCTTACAGATACAACAATTCTTCAGGTAAGTTTTTTTTCTAAGCATTTTATGCACTTCTAGACCAAATGATTTAAAAATGGCCTCACTGAGTCTAGAATAACCTTGCTCACCCTATAATAATACCAACACTGTTCATTTTTCTTATTCAGAATGTTACATCTAAACTTAAGAAATCAAAGTTCAGGGAATTTTAAAAAAACATTTGGGGGTTCGGTACTCATAGCACAGTGGTACTGAGGCTGGTGGGTTTGAACCCAGCGTGGGGCAGCTAAAACAACAATGACAACTACAACAAAAAATAGCCAGGTATTGTGGCCGGAGCCTGTAGTCTCAGCTACTTGGGAGGCTGAGGCCAGAGAATCGCTTAAGTCCAAGAGTTTAAGTTTGCTGTGAGCTGGGACACCATGGCACTCTACTGAGGGCAACATAGTGAGACTCTATTTCAAAATAAAAAAGAAACATTTTGGGCAGAGGACAGATGAATATAGTATAAATTTCAAACTCCAAATGTTTTAAAAGTTATTTCCTTTACAGTATTATTTTACATTACAAATACAAAATATTGAATTTGTATGATATTTTCATCCAGGATGACAAAATGTTTTTTGTTTCTTTATATTCCTGTGACATTTTATAAATTCAAATGGTAGCTATGATACAAGACACCTGATATATATGTGTTCATATGCTGAAGATAAAGGGGACCAGAGATAGGAATAGATACTGATTAGGCAAGGAAAAGGAAAATGCCCTCTTACTGTTTTCCAGTAAGTTTTTGAATGTATTAACGTTTTTAGTAAGGTAGAATGTTACCAAAATCAACTAAAGATGTGTACTGATTACTTTTTTTGCTTTTTACAGGTTTCATCAATGGGAATAACACCATTTTTTGTGGAAAACGTCAGTGAACTACAGTTGTGTGCCATTAAGTTAGTCACTGCAGTAAGTGTAATCAATTTGTATTTTTAATTACCTCAAAGTAATGTCAATGTCATTTAAACTCTTAGAAATTAATGCAGACTCCTGGTTTCTAATACATTCATTTTGCATTATAAAGACTATTTTAGTGTGTCTTATTAGATTTTATAAACTGAGCATTATTTTTCTGGTCTGTAAATTTGTTGGTTTATTCTGTTTTTGTCAAATTTAAAACATCTCTAAGTACTTGTAAATATTGCAGTTAAATTAAGTCATTAACATTTATAATAAAATTAGAATGATTTAAAATCATTTAACTCTTGTTTTTCTTTCTTCTAACCAAGATATACACCTCTCGATGAAATTAGTATACTCTTTTAACTTTTTTAAGAATCTTCCAACTATTGATACAAAAATTGACCAAATAATTTTAATTGTTTACCATTGCTAAGTGGCAAGTTATATTTTTTATTGTATTATTTGGTTTTGTTTTCTATTATAAATTTCATTTGGAATCTTATAATTACTAAACAGGTATTCTCAAGATATGAAAAACATAGACAGTTAATTTTGGAAGAAATTTTTACTTCACTTGCAAGATTACCAACTAGCAAAAGGAGCTTACGGAATTTCAGGTAACTAATTATAGTTAAGTAATATTTTAAAAAGATAGCTATTAAGATTACTATAACAGGGTGGCACTGGTGGCTCAGTGAGTAGGGCGCCGGCCCCATATACCAAGGGTGGCAGGTTCAAACCTGGCCCCGACCAAACTGCAACAAAAATAGCTGGGCGGGGTGGCGCCTGTGACTCAAAGGAGTAGGGCGCTGGCCCCATATGCTGGAGGTGGCAGGTTCAAACCCAGCCCCGGTCATAAACTGTAAAAAAAAAAAGAAAAGTTGGGCGTTCTGGTGGGCGCCTGTAATCCCAGCTACTCGGGAGACTGAGGCAAGAGAATCGCCTAAGCCCTATCTGAGTTGGAGGTTGCTGTGAGCTGTGGCACCACGGCATTCTACCAAGGGCAATAAAGTGAGACTCTGTCTCTAAAAAAAAAAAAGAAGGAAAAGATTACTCTAACAGCAATATAGAAAATAAACATAGGAATTAAATGCTCTTTAATCACTGAGCTTACAATAACTAAAGAACGTTATCCACTACTATTGTCAGCATCAGTATTTTTGCCATCAGAGGTAATCATCATGGTTTCATAATTATCTTAATATTTCTAAGTGATGAAATGTGTTGACCTAGCATGTAGGGCTATTTTTAGATTGTTTTGAAGACTTTCTTTAACATAATTATTTCTATCTTAATCATTTTTGGACCAATTGTGTGTTGATAAACATCTATTATCTGTTAAACCTTAAGAAAAACTATCAACATAATAAAAGAATTCTTATACTTTTGTATCTGTAGAACAAAAGACTTGAGAATTGATTTTTCATAGTCTGTTCCATGACTTTATACTCTAATACAGATTATCAAGAGCTCTGTAGTAGATTTCAATGCTAAATTAATACTAGATTCAATAAATGAATACCAGAATTTATGGGCATTAACCCTTGAAGACTTTTATTATTTAAAAAATCACTTTGATAATTATTTAATTATTCATATAAATGTTTATGGTGCATAAAAAGTAGAGAAATTTGTATTAAATATTGTATTTTTCCTTTGGCTATTGTAATTATCCTGAGCATGCATAGGCATTTACTTAACTTTTTTTCTAATTTAATAAAAGTAATTATACATTAAGAACACTGATAAATGCTGAAGTAATGCCTAGAAATATTGAAGAAAGCATCTCAAAACTTTCAAATGATTGTAAAATGAGATTTTTTTCATAATCCACATAGATGTTTTTTCTTTTTTAAAGGTTAAACAGTAGTGATATGGATGGAGAACCTATGTATATTCAGATGGTTACAGCACTGGTTTTACAGCTTATTCAGTGTGTAGTACACTTACCATCATCTGAAAAGGACTCTAATTCAGAAGAGGACTCAAATAAAAAAGTAAGAAATCTGTTATAACTTTATACTTTCATGGAGGAAAACACCTGTATTCTTTGTCATTCTTACAAAATAAGTTCTTAATTAGGGGTTCATGGCTAGCCTTTAAAATCCTTGTAAAGCACTAGACATGGTTTTAGAGACTTGAATTCTGGTTCTGACTCTTACATTAACCAATCATGAAACATACAAATCATTTTAATATTTTTGAGTTTGTTTCTTCATCTATAAAGTGGGGATAATGCTTATTAAGACTACCAGACCTTGGGGCGGCATCTGTGGCTCAAGGAGTAGGGCGCTGGCTCCATATGCCAGAGGTGGCGGGTTCAAACCCAGCCCCAGCCAAAAAATAAAAGCTGTAAGAAAAAATACCAGACCAGCTTTGGGGGGCGGGGGGAATACTGAACATGAATGTGAATATTAGAATATGTAATATGCATACATGTTGAGTATTCTTAATTTGAAAATCTGAAATCCTAAATGCTCCAAAATCTAAAACTTTTTTGAGTGCTAACGTGATGTTGAAAGCAAATGCTCATTGGAGCATTGCGGATTTCAGAATGTCAGATTAGGGATATACATGTATACACATGTATATAAATGCATAACATAAACAGTAGACCCTCCATAGCTGACCACCTCCCTACATTGACCAATTCCCTAAGTTGACCCAATTTTCATAGAACAGAGATGCACCCTAGATACATATCTGTGCAGTAGGTCTAGTTCCTTATATTGACCACCTCTGTACATGGACTAATTTGTTACAGTTTTTTGGATGGTCAGCTTACTACTGTAATTATAATTAACGTAAAATTTATGTGAAAATGAGTTTATGCTTTTCCTGGCAGGTGACTCATAGCTAAGATTTGCTTTTGGTTTTATACCTTTCATAGACATTTAGAATTTTTCTTTTGCTTTCTTTTTTTTTTTTTTTTTTTGAGATGGAGTCTCACTATGTCATCCTTGGTAGAAAGCTATGGTATCACAGCTCACAGCAACTTCCAACTCTTGGGCTTAAGCAATCCTTTTGCCTCAGCCTCCCAAGTAGCTGGGACTACAGGTGCCTGCCACAACACATGGCTGTTTTTTGTTGCAGCTGTCATTGTTTAGCTGGCCTAGGCTGGGTTCAAACCTGTCACCCTCAGTGTATGCGATTGGCGCCGTAGCACTCCTGCAGGCACTGAGCTAATATTTAGAATTTTGTAAGTTCTGTAGTTTTGCTTCAACCAAAGTTCAAAAGAAGCAGAAATAATTTTATTTATTTATTCGCTTATAGGTTTACTTAACTATAGGTTTACATAAGTAAACGTGTGTTTTGTTGTAATAATAAATACATAATAATTATTAAATAAATCATTTAAAAAGTTAAAGTCTTCTTTCTTTTTCCATCCCTACCTCAATTCCATTGTTCTATCTTCAATCTTCCTTACTTATTATTGGTGACTGGTATCATGAGTATGTTTATTTCTTTCCATTTATTTATTTATCTTTATAAATTTGATTATGTAAATGGTAGTGACATGTTTACAGCTAATTTTTTCACTCACCATTGTTTTTAATACATATAACTTGTACCATATTTTTTACTTGAGTTTAAAATAATATAGAATAGCATCACAACTTAAAGCAAGAATTTCTTTCAGTATGCTTAAAATTAGAGTTAAGATGGTGTAAATAGTTTATATGCATTAATTTTACTGGAAATTGTCAGTTTGCTTATTAAAGTGGTGTTTAGTTTACATGTCTAAAAGTTTTGATTTTACCTATTCTGGTCACTGTGGTGAAATGGTATCATGTTTTATTTTGCAGTTTTCTGGTTATTAGTGAGCTTGAGCCCTTTTTCCTATATTCATTAACCTTTCTGAAATTAATACAACTACAAATTGACTATTTGTACCTTAGTCTTTAAATATCTAATGAATGCATTGAATTTTCTTTTGGCTTATATTCTAGTATTAAACTTGGAGGTTGGAATATTTTTTTCAAAATTTTTTTGTATTTTTAATCCATTTTTTTTATTCTGATCAGCATTGTGATGTGCCAAATATTGATATAACATTTATTAACCACATTTGTTACTCTAACATATTTAAAATACTCTACAGTATTTTTATTTGATTTTTATAAATCAAACATGTTTAGTGTGCTAATTGTGGCTTCTCTCTTTATATGTACAAGGATGTTGTAAATATTTTAGTATTTGCATGTATTACTCCTATTCAGTAATAACATGGCAATAGCAACTGAGGTAACTTGGTTGCTGGGGTTTTTTTGTTACATCTTTATAAATTTATTTTTTCTCACTCTAGGTTGACCAGGATGTTGTCATTACCAATTCTTATGAAACAGCTATGCGCACAGCCCAAAACTTCCTTTCCATCTTCCTTAAAAAGTGAGCAAAATAAACCTATCTGATTTTAATTTTCCACAGTATAAAAAATAGTTCATTTAAAAAAAAAGATGAATCAGTTTACTGCCATAATCTGAACCTCAAATACATCTCCCTGGCCCTTGGTTTCCTGTTCTTTAAAATGAGGCAACTAAAGTATTAAAAATCTAAAAATTTGTGATCTTCCATATATGTTAGGCTCCAAAAATTAAAGTACTAAATTGGAATTATGTGACTTCGGTTAATTTTGGGGAATTTTCCTATTCTAATAGAATGGGAAAGTTTGTGGAGAGAGGTTACTTAGCCTCCATAAGAATTTGTGGTGATCTTACAGAGAGAAAAACAATGAGCATTTTTTAAAATGTGTTAATGCTTGCCAGAAAGTAATGTTAATACTAGTTAATAAATGAATTCCCTATTATGAGGGGGAGATGAAATTTGAGAAATATATTTTAAAATATATTTTATGTTGGTTTGGTTTGGTTTTTTGTTTTTGAGACAGAGTCTCACTTTGAGGCCCTTGTAGAGTGCCATGGCTTCACAGCTGACAGCAACCTCAAACTCTTGGACTCAAGTGATTCTCTTGCCTCAACCTCCCAAGTAACTGGGACTACAGACACCCGCCACAAACTCCAGCTATTTTTAGAAATAGGATCTCAGGATCTCGCTCTTGCTCAGGCTGGTCTTCAACTGGTGAGCTCAAGCAATCCATCCGCCTCAGCCTTCCAGTGTGCTGGGATTACAGGCATGAGCCACAGCTCCTGGCCCTTATTTTGTTTTTGAGATTGGGTTTCCCTATGTTGCCCAGGCTGGTCTTAAGCTCCTGGGTTCAAGGGATCCTCTCACTTCAGCCTTCTGAGTAGCTGGGATGATAGGTGCACGCTACCACACCCAGCTTATAAAACCACATTTTATTTAATGTACTCTCAAATACATTGTTTCTAGATACAGAGAAAAGAAAATTTAGTTAACAAAATGTCGATCATGTTGGTAGACATGTCACTTAAATTGATGTCTTTTTGTTATTTGTCTTTGAACAGATGTGGTAGTAAGCAAGGTGAAGAAGACTACAGACCATTGTTTGAAAATTTTGTTCAGGACCTTCTTTCAACAGTCAATAAGCCTGAATGGCCAGCTGCTGAACTACTCCTTAGTTTGTTAGGGAGACTGTTGGTAAGAGTATAGAATTTAAAGATTATTAGATTACTAGAAGACAACATAATGAGGATATACTCTGATTCACAGATGATGAATTCTTTAAAAATGTGTAAGGAAATAAGAACATTGCATCTCTATTTTTGCATGTGTATAACTGTATACAGTGTTGTCAGTACCTTGTAGAAAACTTTTCAACTGTAGTGAATTTTGGTACTTTCATTTCATTACATAAAATAATGCTTTAAAAAATTGGGGGGGTAGAAGTATTATTATTGTTAAACACATCTTAATACTGAGTCATAAGTTACTCATTTCAAAGCATGAAATTGAGTAATGTGATCTCCTTTTCATCTTTAAGGGTATTTCTAAAAACACATTTCACTTCTTAGTTCTCATGTAATACAGTAGAGAAGTTCAAAGAAATATTACTGTGATCTCTTTTTAAAATACATTTAAACTGTATAAATAATTTATAAATTATTAAAAAACTTTTGGGACTTTTTTGTGTACTGGAAAGTATGTTAATACTATTCTGAAACTATGATAATGTTTTATTGGCATCATAATTCCACCCTAAGAAATTCTTTTTATTTTTTTGTTTTTATTGTTTGGGATTAATTAAAGGTACAAAGAATTAGGGTTACCCTGATTGCATTTGTTGGATAAAGTTTCTTACAATTGTATCCCACATAATTTGAAGAAATTCTTACTCAGTAATATTCAAACAGTTGAACCTATATACTTAAAAAATGACTATGTTCTTAAGGCAGTTTAATTTATAATTTTTTTAGCCAAATGAAAATGTTCAGATTCCAGAAGATCAAAAAGCAAAAATCACTTTATGGGGGAGTGTTCACAAGAAAAAAAAAATTAATTTCAAATAGTACAACATGGATTTTATATGATAAACTGCAATGAAAGATATATCATTATAAATAAATTAAATGGAAAACTATTTTGATGTTCAGGTTCATCAGTTCAGTAACAAGTCAACAGAGATGGCTTTAAGAGTGGCTTCTCTTGATTACCTTGGAACTGTTGCTGCACGGCTGAGGAAAGATGCTGTTACAAGCAAAATGGATCAAGGGTCTATAGAACGAATTTTAAAACAGGTATAGAGATGAAGAATTTTAATTATTGGAATAAATGGTAGTTGCTTTCTTTGAATGTTGTTAGATTAGTATTGGATGTCCTTTTTTTTTTTGAGATAGAATCTCACTCTGTTACGCTGAGCTCGAGTGCCATGGCATCAGCCTAGCTCATGGAAACCACAGACTCGTGGGCTCTAGTGATCCTCCTGCCTCAGCCTCCTGAGTAGCTGTAACTACAGGCAATCACCCCAATGCCCAGCTAATTTTTCTATTTCTAAAAGAGATGGGGGGCTCGGCACCCATTTCTCAGTGGTTAGGGCGCCAGCCACATACACTGGAGCTGGCTGGTTCAAACCCGGCCCAGGCCTGCTAAACATCTATGACAACTATAATAACAAAAAATAGCCAGGCAGTGCTCGCTTCGGCAGCACATATACTAGAATTGGAACGATACAGAGAAGATTAGCATGGCCCCTGCGCAAGGATGACACGCAAATTCGTGAAGCGTTCCATTTTTTAAAAAAATAGCCAGGCATTGTGGCAGGCACCTATAGTCCTAGCTACTTGGAAGGCTGAGGCAAGAGAATCACTTAAGCACAAGAGTTTGAGGTCGCTGTGAGCTGTGATGTCATGGTACTCTACTGAGGGCAACATAGTGAGGGTCTGTCTAAAAAAAAGAAAAAAAAAAATAGAGACAGGGTCTCACTCTTGCTTAGGCTGATCTTGAAATCCTGAGCTCAGGTGATCCTCCTGCCTCAGACTACCAGTGAGCTAGGTTTACAGGTGTGATTCACCATGCCTGGCCTAGTGTTGGATGTTCTTACATTAGTGTTACATTTCATTTTATAGATTCAAAATAAGATTTGTACTTCTAAAGGTGGGCTATTAACTTAGGGTGAATTACAAAGTTTAATTGAAAATTCTGACTAGTTTATGTAAATCTTTAGTTTGCTTTCTGTGAACAACTATGATGCTTATATAACACTACATTTTTAAGTATGAATGAGGTAGCAATACAGAAAATTACTTCAGAAATTGGTAGGGAACTGGTCTCTAATGTCTGTCCCTACCATATGCAACTTCTGTTTTTATTTTCCTTGTAGTCTTTTTTTAGTTCATAATAGAACTCCCATAAACTGTTCACCCACATTCCTTAATTGTTCATAGTTTACAACCTGGGCTTTATCATTCTCTTTCAAAATATATGGCAATGGGTCAAGTGTGGTGGCTCACACCTGTTATCTGAGAACTTTGGGAGGCCAAGACAGGAGGAGTGCTGGAACTCAGGAGTTTAAGACCAGCCTGAGCAAGAGCAAGATCCCATCTCTACTAAAAGTAGAAAAATTAGGCTCAGCACCTGTAGCTAGCATCTAAGGGCCAGCCACATATACCAGAGCTGGTGGGTTCAAATCCAGCCCGAGCCTCCAAATAACAATGACAACTGCAACCAAAGACAAAAAAAAAAAAAAAAAATAGCCGGGCGCTGTGGCAGGCACCTGTAGTCCCAGCTACTTGGGAGGCTGAGGCAAGAGAATTGCTTAAGCCAAGAGTTGGAGGTTGCTCTGAGCTATGATGCCATGGCACTCTTACCGAGGGTGACAAAGTGAGACTCTGTTTCAAAAAAAAAAAAAAAGAAAGAAAGAAAAATTAACCAAGTGTCAGCAACTGCCTATAGTCTCAGCTGCTCAGAAGGTTGAGGCAGGATTACTTGAACCCAGGCGTTTGAGGCTGCAGTGAGCTACAATGACACCACTGCCTACTACCCGGGGCAACAGAGTGAGAGACTCTGTCTCACAAAAAAAGAAAAAGAAGAAAAAAAAAAAATACATGTATGTATGTCTTATTTAAAAAAAAAAAAAAAGAAACAATTTTTTTCAAAGCATTTAAAGTTATGTTGCAGACAAGATGTCCCACCTTACCCCTGACTTCTCTAGGACAGTGGTTTTGAAAGTGTGATTTCCTAGAAAAACAGCTCCAACGTTGAAATCCCTTGGGAACTACTAACAAGTATATTTTTAACAAAAATGTAAATCTTAGGATCCTCCCAGGACCTACTGAATGAGAAACTGATTGTGGGACAGTCAGTAGTTTAACAAGCCCTCCAAGTGATTCTAATGAATGTTGAAGTTTGAGAGCCACTGTTTAATGTATATTTTTGCAAATAAGAACTTTCACTTAAATATCCATAGTACAGGTACCAAAAGCAAAAGAATATGCTTAATATTACCATCTCATATAATATTGCCATTTCTATTCTATATAATAGGTTATAATTTGTTACCGTCATATTTTAATCCTTTAATTGTCCTGTATATGACCAGTGAAAGCCCCTTTAACCTGGCTTTTATGTCTTTTTGATACGTTCTGATCATTCTTTGAGAATTTTCTTATTTTCTAGCACAGCCATTATTTCAGGCATAATAAATGCTTCAGGCACATCTTTTACTTTCCCTGCCCCAGCCCTGAGATCAGCTATTTCTAAAAGAATTCCTGGTTCCTTTTATTGGTGAACAGTAATGATAAGCCAAGATCTAGGTGCTAGGTGACTTTTAGTATTTCTCAGAGTGAGTATAAGAACCTCTTAATACCACATAACGGCTGTGTCTATTATACATTGTACAACTAGGGGGAGGGATAATTTGTAAACATTTTATGACTGTTAACATATACTTCCAAATTCATTTTGTCAGTTTATAGTGTACTAGTTTATAATGCTCTGACCAATTTCAGGATTTCTATTAGTTTTTTTTTTTTTTTTGGTTTTTGGCCAGGGCTGGGTTTGAACCCACCACCTCCGGCATATGGGACCGGCACTCTACCCCTTTAGCCAAAGGCACTGCCCAATTTCTATTAGTTTTATCGTGTTCCTAAAACACAGGTTATTCTAGTCTTTGTGCTTATAGTCTAAACCTTACATTTGGCATTTTACATGGTAAACTTTGAACTGCTAGAATATAAAATGTGGGCATGAGTGTCAATTAACTGTTAATTTCTGGTTCTATAGTTCTTGACAGAACTAAATGATTTGGTTTCTTTATGCACTAGATACCAAAATAGCTCACCTATTGTGTATTTTAATATCCAACATGAAATAAAGTACTGTTTTCAATTAACATGAAAGTGAATCATAAATAAAAATATGTTCCTTCTATAATGTTCTTTTAAAATAATATCCTAAAGAAATTTGTAATACATATTCAAACAGATAATAACCATTTCCATTTACTAGACTAAAAGTTTGGAGTTGTCTCTTCTTTTTTAAAACAGAAAACCATTGCTAGGGCATTCATATCTCTGAAGATTTAACACGTTATTCTGATCTTTTTATATCAGCTACCTTAAACTCTTTAAAAGAAAGATAACATGTGGGGTGGCGTCTGTGGCTCAGTGAGTAGGGCGCCGGCCCCATATACCGAGAGTGGTGGGTTCAAACCCACCCCCGGCTGAACTGCAACCAAAAAATAGCCGGGCGTTGTGGCGGGTGCCTGTAGTCCCAGGTACTCTGGAGGCTGAGGCAGGAGCATCGCGAAAGCCCAAGAGCTGGAGGTTGCTGTGAGTCCTGTGACATCATGGCACTCTACCGAGGGTGGTAAAGTGAGACTCTGTCTCTACAAAAAAAAAAGAAAGATAACATGTGGTTCATAAAAGTAAAGGCTAACCTCAGCTATCAATATATAATATAGGTTTTGGAAATAACATTTTTCTGTTTGTTCCTTTTAGTTTCTATGGTTTTATTTTCATTTTTAATATGTTTTGGCTTTTCCATCTTTACACTAGATTTACACGAGACAATTTATTAAAGCACAGGAGTAAAGTCTTTTGTATTCTTATTTGGTTTATTATGTAGGTTTCAGGAGGAGAAGATGAAATCCAACAGTTACAAAAAGCATTGCTTGATTATTTGGATGAAAACACTGAGACTGATCCTTCACTAGTGGTAGGATTCTTTTCTCTTTTTGACAGTATTACATGTTTATTTAAAGTGAGTCTAAAGGAAAACTGGGAGGTGCCATGAAGAAGAAAAGTTATGTTGTTTATAATATCAATTTCGAAACAAAAATATACTTGCTAATGTAAATAGAAACAAATGATATGTGTTGATTTGTCTTATATGGAATTTTGGTTAGAAATGTAGTACTGTACTAAAATTGTGTGACAAGAGAGATATTGGAACTAGGCTAGGCCATTGGTCCTTATAGTGGGTATGGGGCAAGAGGTACAGGAGATGATCTATTCGCATATAAAAAGAACTATTAGATTTTTATATGTATATTTATTTTAAAATATCCTTAATTATAGTTTAAGTTCATTTATAAAGCTTATAATCTTTTTTAATTTTCCAATTTTTTCAGGCAATTTTTTAATATACAGTACAGTTGAAAAAATTATACCGTGATAACCCCCATACATCTACCACATATTTTAAGAATATTATATAGGGTGGCACCTGTGGCTCAAAGGGTAGGGCGCCGGCCCCATATGCCGGAGGTGGTGGGTTCAAACCCAGCCCCGGCCAAAAACTGCAAAAAATAAAAAAATAAGAATTGGAAAACACTAGAATTATAAAAAAAAAAAAAAAGAATATTATATATATTAGGATATTTTGAATTTTTTTTAATTGGTGAGGTATACAGTCAGTAGATACTGGATATCACTAAGCTATTTGGCTAAGTATTGCTGGTTTTCATCTGTAGTCAAAGAAATGGGTTTGTAGGTGTGCCACAGTGTTAATGTATTTCATTGATAATTGGTCTGTTTCTTGCATAACTAAGGCAAGATTTGAAAATAGATGGAGTCTTCAACCTTCAGCATTTTATTCATTTTTCTAAAGTTTTCTAATTGACCCATTATTACTGACTTATGAGATATTGTCTTTGGTTAATTAGTTGATAGTAGCAGTCTATATTTAATGTAATTGGGTTTATCAAATTATCTTTTGACATCAGATAATATAAGTATAACAAAGTAAAATAAATTTTTTATCATTCATGATATTTCAAATTTTCTGGCTTCCTTAAAATCTGTTTTAAGATGGAAGTCATCTTAAAGTAAACCTTGGCTGGGTGTGGTGGCTCACACCTATAATCCCAACACTTTGGGAAACCAAGGCAGGAGAATCATTTGAGGCCAGGAGTTGGAGACTAGTATGGGCAGCATAATGAGACCCTATCTCTACAGAAAAAAATATTTAATTAACAAGTGTGGCACATGCCTTTATTCCTACCTACTCAGAAAGCTGAAGAAGGAGGATTACTTGAGCCTGGGAGTTTAAGATTACAGTGAACTATAATCATACCACTGTACTTCAGCCTGAGTGACAGAGCAAGACTCTGTGTCCAAAAAAAAAAAAGTTTTTTTGTTTTTTTTTTTTTTTCAATTTTTTAAAGTAAACTTTAATATTTGCATTTCTGATTATGAGCACTCTACCTTTATTAATGACTTGGAAATTTTGTTTAATTAATTATTTTTATTAAATCATAACTTTGTACGTTGATGCATTTATGGGATTCAGGGTACTGCTTCCATATACCATGTGAAACGTTTACATACATCACAATTATACTCATTTCTTAATAGTTTTGAAATGTTACTAATTTCATCAAACTCAAGTCTACCTAATTTCTTTCCAGTTTTCTCGTAAATTCTATATAGCCCAGTGGTTCCGTGACACAACTCTGGAAACAGAAAAAGCAATGAAATCACAAAAAGATGAAGAGTCATCTGAAGGAACACATCATGCAAAGGAAATTGAGACAACTGGTCAAATTATGCATCGAGCTGAAAACCGGAAAAAATTTCTTAGAAGCATTATCAAAACTACACCTTCTCAGTTCAGCACATTAAAGTAAGATCTGAAGAGAAAACATATTTACTTTTTTAGTTATCTCTTGATAAGTTATTTACCTAAGTTACAAAAACAAATAACATTTTAATGACCTTTTGTTGCAGGATGAACTCGGATACTGTAGACTATGATGATGCTTGCTTGATTGTTCGATATTTGGCCTCCATGAGGCCGTTTGCCCAGAGCTTTGATATTTATTTGACACAGGTAATATGGGTCACAATTCCTTATATAGTGATTTTGATTTTTCTGATTCTGGATACTTGTGAGTGTACAGTGTCTTTCATTGTTAAGCACAAACATTTAAAAGATCATAGAAGCATACATGTCTTTGTTCCTTATTTATTTAAATGTACTTGTTCTGTATGTCTGATTCTTGTTCAACCTATATATATATATATATATATATATATATATGATTAATGCACACACAGAAGCTATAGATAAAGTGACACTATGAAAACAAATTATTCAGTTACCAAATTGATTAAAATTATACATAGCAAGATTTTAGTGTGTCTTCAGTTTCTTGCAAATGAAGCACAACAATAAAAACCAGGTTCAGTGGAGAATGCTTGGATAAAAGAAAAGGCTCCAAAGTGTTGACTGCCTCACCTTTTGTACCGAGCTTTAAGTTAAACATTGGATCAGTAACATCTTTTATTTATTGGTTTACAAATTAAAGGGAAATAAATGGTAGGTTTGGAAGGTTTTTGTATATTATCATGGCCCTTTTAAAATTTTATGTATTCTAAAATTTATGAAAATGTCATGTTTGCTTGACAGATCCTACGAGTTCTTGGAGAAAATGCAATTGCTGTTCGAACAAAAGCCATGAAGTGTTTATCTGAGGTTGTTGCTGTAGACCCCAGTATTCTAGCAAGGGTAAAGAGACCAAAACTATTCTTTTTATTTGAGTTTTCTATTTAAATTAAATATTAGTTCTATTTAGTATAAATGGCACTTTTTAAAACCTTTTTCTTTAGCTTGATATGCAGCGAGGAGTTCACGGACGATTAATGGATAACTCCACTAGTGTCCGAGAAGCAGCAGTAGAATTACTAGGTCGATTTGTCCTTTGTCGACCTCAGCTTGCTGAACAGTATTATGATATGCTGATTGAAAGAATATTGGTATGTGTGTTTTGTCATTTTTATAATGATTTATGAATAATAGTCATGATTCATGCTTGAATTTTGCCTTTCAAATACCATGTCTTGTTTTAAATGTACATGCAGTATAAACTATAGCCTGTGAACTATAGCAGCTTTCTAAACAAAGTTATATTTTCAAGAATGGCACTCTCAATATCAGTTAATTGAGAGTGCACTCTCAATGGCACTCTCAATAAAAATTCTGTTCTTTTTTTCAGTTACTGTTACTTTTACACCACTTTCAGTGAGTAAATGATAGGAACTATGTAAGATAATTAAATTATTTTTGAACAGGAATTTACAGTAATTTTATAAATGTGTATGTATACACAGGAAGAATTCTTTCAGAGAGCGACAGCTATAGAACATTGATATCTGACAATATTTTTGGATCCTTTTTGTTTATGTTGCTTTAAAGCAGAATTATCAGGAGCTTAGCTACCTACAAGTTAAGCCAGAAAGCTGTTTGAAGCTTAAGAACAAACTTAAGAAATACTGTTCTAGGAAATACTTCTCTTGTGTGTGATGGTATTCCCTAGGCCTGAAGCATTTTTCTGGAAAATAAAAGATAGCGTCAGCATTAGGAAATACCTGTAGAATCTCCACACTACATTCTAGGTGTATTGCAGGTATATTGACTTATCAAACTCAACATAGATATTTACAGTACAAGATTTGATCTTCCTGCAATAATAAGAGTTTATGTTTTCACCTTTATCCCGATATCACAACATTGAGTGGCTAAGAGTTATAATTTTCAGTTTGAACTAGGTATAAATCTTGGTTGAAAAATAAGTAATTTAAGGAAAGTCTGAAAGGATCTTTTCCCCTTTTAATGTTTCAATCTTTGATAGAGTGAAGGGTTAAATCAACAGGATTCTGAATATGTTATGAACGCTTACTGATTTAACCCTAGCAAAACAATCCTAAAATGTTTTCAGAATTGCTAAACTACATAATAGCAATTAATAATTTTGCATGCTACGTTCCTGATCTTTTATATTTTTGAAACTTTTTAATATGAAAATTTGTCACTTAAAGAAGAATAGTACAGGTTTGGCACCTATAGTTCAGCAGTTAGGGCACCTGCCACATACAGTGGGGGCTGGCAGGTTTGAACCCGGCCTGGGCCTGCCAAACAACAATGGCAACTACAACAACAACAAAAATATAGTCAGGCATTGTGGCAGGTGCCTACAGTCCCAGCTACTTCAGAGGCTGAGGCAAGAGAATCGCTTAAGCCCAAGAGTTTGAGGTTGCTGTGAGCTGTTAACGCCACAGCACTCTACCGAGGGGGGACATAGTAAGACTCTGTCTCAAAAAAAAAAAAAAAGAAGAATAGTACAATGAACACTCCATACTTCATCTGTACTTTCTACTAAGTTCTTTTAAGCTAAATTACAAACATTTTACTACTACTATTTTTATGAATATTTCAGATAATATCTTCATAAGTATGGATACTGTCCTATATAAATAAAGCCGTTATTTCACCCAATTGGCTTAATACTTTCTAATATCATCTAAGAAACATTTCATATTCAGATCTCATTTTTTATCTCAAATGTCTTTTTCGGTCTTTATTTATCAGAATGCAGTCAAAGATAACATACTACATTTGGGGGCCAGTAAGTTAAAATTGAATACTATTCTTTTACTCTTCTGTACATACTTAGCCCCTTGACATGACTGATTTAAGAAAAAGATCAATTTTATTATTTCCTAATGGCTTTGATTAATTTAACTTGCTTCCAACATCTCTTATAAAACATAAGATAGTATCAAAAGTTTGTTAGATTCAGGATAAATATTTTGTTAAGTCTGCTTTATAGGTGATACTTCATATGCTATTTAAGTGCTAGGAATAATTTTGAAACTGTCATGTTTTTTATTTAATTCTGGCAAGTTTATACTCTTATCTTGTGTCCAGGCCTAACCTATGAGTATTTCCATGTCTTAGATACCATATTTTAAAAGTAAAAACAATATAATAAAATAACTCACTTTTTTAGTAGCAATAAGAAAGCATGTAAAGAGCCAATATATAGACCAAGTTTATATTAACAAATAGCGTATATGCTGTTTATGGGTACTTATTTTCTAATTTCACACACCTGAGGCATCTCAATTTTTCTGATATTTAAAAATGCCTTTCTGTCCTTAGGATACTGGTATAAGTGTCAGGAAAAGAGTAATAAAGATTCTAAGAGATATCTGTATTGAACAACCAACATTTCCAAAAATTACTGAAATGTGTGTAAAAATGATTCGCAGAGTCAATGATGAAGAAGGCATTAAGGTAAGAAGAAACCTGGAATACTTTAAATGTATTTTAATTAATATTTAAATAACTGAAATGTTCATTACATCTAAATTTTGATTTAAATACATAAAAACTTCACCTGGCTTATTGTACCCTCAATGAATCCCCAACAATTAAAAAAAAAAAACTTTACAAATGAATCACTGTTTTTAGTTTATAAACTTAAGAAAAATTTATACTTCATAGATTTTGTATTAATAAAATTGGATCTCTCTCTCAATTCAATAATTATAATATTAATGTAATGTCATTATAGAGATTGCGGTATGCCCAAAGATTCCTCCTCAAGTTAACTTTATTTTGATTTTCAAATCTTATGTGTTTAGTTTTCTAAATTAGTAAGTAAATGTCTTGTTTCATTATGTTAAGTAAAATAACCGAGGCACAGAAAGATGAATTTCACGTGTTCTCACTCATGTGGGAGCTAAAACAAATAGACCTCATAAAGATAGAAAGATACCATAGGCTTGAAAGGGTAGTTTGTGGGGATGGGGAGGCTTAAAGGAGTTGGTTAATGGGTACTAAATACAGTTAGATAGAAGGAGTAACATCTGTAGGGTGATTATAGATAATAATAATAATAATATTTAGTTGCATATTTCAAAATAACTAGAAGAATGGAATTGCAATGGTTCTAACACAAGGAAATGATAAATGCTTCAGGTGGTAGATGATGGGTGTCCCAGACTTGATCTTTACACATTGTATACCTGCATCAAAATTTCACATACACCCCATAAATATGTAGTATATACAACTATTAATGTAGTATATATCCATAAAAATTAAAAAATTAAAAAATTTAAGTTTAATCCTAAATTCCTTAGTAAATTCACATATATCTGTAGTCATATATATGATCGTCTCTCTTTTTAGTTTAAGTTTAGGGAACACTATAACAACATCTTCCTCAAAAGCTGTAAAAATATTTTTTAGTTTGATCAGAAACATTTAAGTATATAGTTTGCAAAAGTTCAAAGCTAAGCATAGTATAACACATTCAAATTATTTAAAATCTTTTCCAAATTGAAAAAAATTATAAATTTGGGAAATTAATTCCCAGCAACTTGTGTTTTGATTTGTTATTTATAACTTTGTGTTGGGCCTTAATGAAAATTTAGGTTTGTGAATTGGCTGTGTTTATGGTAGTGAGTAAGTATGGTACTTACTTTGAAATTTTTTCATTCTTCTAGAAATTAGTAAATGAAACATTCCAGAAACTCTGGTTTACTCCAACGCCACACAGTGATAAAGAAGCAATGACAAGGAAAATTTTAAACATCACTGATGTGGTAAGAAGGACTAGAATACATGTGTGGTCACTGTGGGTGCAGAACTAGTTGAGGACTACTCCGTCTTACAAAGGGAGAGACAATGATGAGATATTTGACTAATCTTGACAGTTAGCACTGCTTCCTTTACTTTATATTTCTGGAGATACTCCAGAAATACAAGTAACATGAGGTTGATGTAGCCACACAGCCCAATAACTTCTGGGCATTCATTGATGTTAGCACTGATACTGAGATTGTCCTATTCCTCCAACAATTGAAAACAGGGAAAGAAAGGAGTAGAAGAATAGATACAATGGCGCAAGGCTAGCAACTGCAAAGAGATCATAATTCCTGTCTTTTTCAGAAAATATGAATGTAGATTCATTTCCTTTCATTTATTATATGAATACGCTTTAATTGACCCAGAATACTTTTCATGTTTTAAAAAAAGACATTTTGTTCTTAATGTTTTAAAATTTTATAGATTTAACTGGCAGAGTATGATTCCTAGTTTTTCTTGTTTGTTTTTGCAGTTTTTGGCCGGGGCTGGGTTTGAATCCGCCACCTCCAGTATATGGGGTCAGCGCCCTACTCCTTTGAGCCATGGGCACTGCCCAGATTCATGTTTTTGTTTTGTTTTTTTTTCTGAGACAGTCTCACTCTGTTATCCAGGCTAGAGTGCTGTGGCATCAGCCTAGCTTACAGCAACCTTAAAAACTAGGTTCAAGCAATCCTCCTACCTTGGCCTCCCAAATAGCAAGGACTATGGGCAGCCAACATAGTGCTCCGCTGATTTTTCTATTTTTAGTAGAGACAGGGTCTCGCTCTTGCTCAGGCTGGTCTCAAACTCTTTAAGTTCAAGAAATCTTCCCACCTCTGCCTCCCAGAGTGTAAGGATTACAGGTGTGAGCCACTACAGCTGGATTTGTTCATATCATTGTTCAAAATTTAGTAACATATTACACATATTACACTTGAATACATTAAGCTAATTGTTTTTCAAGATATTTTTAGAATAAAATTCCGTAACATGGGTAAATGTTTAAGTTTAAAAATAGATGGTTCACTTTAAAAATAAGCTTTTTCACTGAGAAAAATCAGAAATATACTTCAGGATAAAGCATGACAAAAGTATATATTATTCTGGTTTTATAATAAATTTCTAACTTTTATGGTTTCATCACCTTTCTTCCCCTTAGGTTGCAGCATGCAGAGATACTGGATATGACTGGTTTGAACAACTCCTTCAAAACGTGAGTGTTACTTTGACTTTTACTAACATAAAATTCAAAGGGTCAGTGTTTCCTAGCCTTTTTGATTTAAAAATAAAAGAACCTTTCAGTTCTTTTGGTAGGGTAAATTTTATTTTCAATTTGTTAGACTGAATATTTTTGTTATTTTCCCTATTTAATTGATTGTTATAGTGCCTATTTTAGAAGTTTTCTGTGTCACTAAAGATTCTATCTTCTTTTCTTTCTAGATAATGTTTTCTTCTCCAAAACTAAATGGTAGACATGAGATCTATAAATATATAGATTGCATTAAGTATAAAATTATATTATTTGGCATGTTATACCTAGGATTTCCCATAGTAGTACAAAATCAAACCACAAGTAGTGTTTTTGTTTTCAAGTTTCATAAAAGGAAATGTTTATCTCCCCACGAATTTTTAATTTTTTTTTTATTTCTGAAATATTCAAATAGACACCTGTGTCTCAGTAGTAGGGCACCGACCCCATGTACCAAGGGTGGTGGGTTCAAACCCAGCCCCGGCCAAACTGCAACAAAAAATAGCTGGGCGTTGTGGTGGGTGCCTGTAGTCCCAGCTACTAGGGAGGCTGAGGCAGGAGAATTGCCTAAGCCCAGGAGCTGGAGGTTGCTGTGAGCTGTGATGGCACAGCACTCTACCAAGGGCAATAAAGTGAGACTCTGTCTCTACAAAAAAAAAAAAAGAATATCCATCACCCTGGTTCAAAACATTTAAGCATTTTCCTAGTCTTATTTTATGTGTCCTTCTCCATCTTGGTGTGGTTCTTTTTGGTTTTTTTTGTTTTTTGTCTTTTGGGTTTCTTTTAGTATAATACTTTTAAAACAAATCCCAAACTATATTATCATCTTCAACATCTGTCTCTAACAGATAATGACTTTTAAAAAAAGATTCATTATCATCTATATAAACTAAATAATAAAGCATTATTCCCTAATATCTAATACCTATTCAAGGTTCACGTTTTCCTGACTTTTTCAAAAATGTATCTTTATAATGAGTTAACAGTTGCTTAGGGTGGCACCTGTACCTCAGTGGGTAGGGCACCAGCCATAAACACCAAAGGTGGCGGGTTCAAACCCGGCCCAGGCCAGCTAAAACAATAATGACAACTGCAACAAAAAAAATAGCTAGGCGTTGTGGCAGGCACCTATAGTCCCAGCTACTTGGAAGGTTGAGGCTAGAGAATTGCTTAAGCTCACGAGTTTGCGGTTGCTGTGAGCTGTGACACTACGGCACTCTACCCAGGGCAACAGCTTGAGACTGTCTCAAATAAAAAAAACAAAAAAACAGCAGTTGCTTTGTTTGATATAGCTCCTAATTCTCTTGTAACAGTTGGCCCGTATCTCCCTTTCTCGTGCACTTGTGTATTTTCCTGTGTAGCAGTTCTCAACCTGTGGGTCACAACCCCTTTTTAACAATGAAAATACATTGCAGCATTAGGAAGGTTGAGAACCACTGCTGTAGAGTATTGCATGTTCTAGATTTCTTAGATTTCTTCCTTCTGGTGTCATTCAAATTGTTCCTTTATTTACCATTTATCCTATAAACTCTTAGGTATAAAGGTTTAATAAGACTTAATTTTTAGAGTAAGGGACACAAATATTTCATGGTGTTACTGAATATTATTGCATTACATCAGGAAGCACATATCTGGTTGTCCCATTTACAGTGATTGACCTTTGAGTTTAGGTGTCATCAGTTTGATAAATCTATTTGAAAATCTTTCAAAAGTATTGATTTATATGATCATTATTTTCATTAGAAGTTGTGGTGAGGGCGGCGCCTGTGGCTCAGCGAGTAGGGCGCCGGCCCCACATGCCGAGGGTGGCGGGTTCAAACCCAGCCCCGGTCAAACTGCAACAACAAAAAAAAAAAAAAAAAATAGCCGGGCGTTGTGGCGGGCGCCTGTAGTCCCAGCTACTAGGGAGGCTGAGGCAAGAGAATCGCGGAAGCCCAGGAGTTAGAGGTTGCTGTGAGCCGTGTGACGCCACGGCACTCTACCCGAGGGCGGTACAGTGAGACTCTGTCTCTACAAAAAAAAAAAAAAAGAAGTTGTGGTGATTTCTCTCATTCTTATATTCTTTAAGTATTAATTAGCTGGGACTCTTCATTAAATAGAAACTTCTTAAATTTAAAAGTCTTTTTTTGCAATAAAAATAAATAAAAAAAAGAAAAAAGTCTTTTTTTGATTAACTGGTTAGTGTGAAATATAGTTTGTATAGGAAAGGCAAAGAAGATGTTTGATTCTTTTCTGTTACTTATCAATTTTCAGAATAAATTTTCTTATTAACTTCCAGGGTGACCAATAAGTTTAGTGTCAGTATGAATTAATTGAATTTCAGGTATGTGTTTTAATGTATTGTAATTATGATTTTTTTTTTAGATAAGAGTCTCACTTTGTTGCCCCTAGTAGAATGCTGTGGCATCATAGCTCACATCAACCTCAAACTGTTGGGCTTAGGTGATCCTCTTGCCTCAGCCTCCCGAGTAGCAGGGACTACAGCTACTCACCATAACGCCCAGCTATTTTTAAAGACAGAATCTCACTCTTGCTCAGGTTGATCTCAAACTCCTGAGCTCAAGCAATCCACCCTCACCCTCCCAGAGTACTAGGATTATAGGCATGAACCACTGTGCCTAGCCCAGTAATCATGAGTTTCTTTTTGAAACTCAAGTTGGTCATGTATCCTTTTGGTATAACCCCATTAATTTTTGTAGACTAATTACTTTCTGGCTGACCATCTACTCCAGATTCATCTTGTACATTTTCTGCACCAAACCTGAAATAAGCTATTTTTTTAAAGAGTTCTAATTCCCTTTAGTTGGAGAAGTGTTGGTACTGTGGGTATTTACTGTTATTTTAACTTCAGACCCTTTCAGAGAATAAAGCTAGAAATACGTACTTTTTAGAAAGAGAAAATGAATCAAGGATCTATATTGATTTTTTTGTTTGTTTCTTGGAGATAGGGTCTTGCTTTGTTGCCTGGGATAGAGTGCAGAGGCATCATCATAACTCACTGCAACCCCACACTCCTGGGCTCAAGCAATCCTACCTCAGCCTCGCAAGTAGCTAGGACTACAGGTGTGTGCCACCACACCCAGCTAATTTTTCTATTTTGTGTAGAGACGAGGTCTCACTATTGCTCAGGCTAGTCTCAAACTCCTGGCTTCAAGCATTCCTCCTACCTCAGCCTCAAAAAGTCTAGAATTCTAGGTGTGAGCCACAATTTTGATATTTTTAATCCAAATTTAAGATGATAGGATTTTACTTTTTTGATTTTATTCTTACCTTTAGGCTAAAAATCTTGGTTCTTGAGGAAATCAACATATTTATTTGCTTTGCCCTACCAGATTAACAGTAAGATTGCTGAATACAGTTTAAGATTTCTTTGCATTTCTTTTTAACTATAGCTAACTAGAAATATCACATTAAAAGTCTATCTTGAGGTAGTGTTTTCTGTTCGGTAATGTCAACAACTTATTATCCACTTAGATACGTTTGTTTCACTTAACCAGTTTTTTCAGAATTTTTAGTTAATAAAATAACAGCAATATTTTTAATGATAAACCAACTTTTTTTCACCAATAAGTAAACAGAGGCATTTTTATTGAGGCCTAATTTGTATGCAGAAAAATTCACTAATTTTAAGTATACAGTTTGATGAATTTTAGAAATTATATGCAGTCATGTAACCTCCAGCACAGTCAAGATATAGTATAACAACCTAAAAAGCTTACTCGTGACTTCTTGCTGTTTTTCTCTCCCCATCCTAGAAAACCTTGATCTCCTTTTTGTTACTATAATTGTACCTTTTCTAGAATTTTGTATCAATGAATCATACATTTATATCAGTGGATTCATACACTATATATTCTTTTAAGTTTAACTTCTTTTACTTAGCAGAATGTTTTTCAGAATCATTCACGTTATCAGTGTATTTTCTTCCTATTTATTGCTAAGTAGTTTCAGTAGAATAGACATAGCACAATTTTTTATCACTTATTCAAGGACCTTTGGGTTGTTTCCAGTTTAGGGCTATTATGAATAATGCATTTATGAATATTTGTGTACAATTTTTTTGTGGATGTGTGTTTTCATTTCTCTTGGGTAATTTCCTAAGAGTGTGATTGCTAGGTCATATGAAAGGGAAACTGCCAAACTATTTTTCTAAAGTGGCCAAACCATTTTGCATTTCCACTAGCAGTGTATGAAAGTTTCATTTGCTCTACTCCTCACCATTCTAGTATTTTGGTTTTTTGAAATGTTAACCATTCTAGTGTGATGGTATGTTGTAGTATGTTATTGTTTTTAAAGCTTTAAGATGTCTTTTTAAAAAAACACTTTCACAGTATTTTCCTATGTTATCTATAATCTGACTCTTTTCATAAATCACTTTTCATAATCTTAGGTGTTATATTTAGCATCATTTGTTTCCTAAATCAAACAATTACCTCTATATTATAGAGCTTTATTTACCACCTTAGTTAAGTTTATGTCCGCCATTCCAAAGGGGATATCATAATAATTTCTAAAAGGTTCTAAACCACATATATTACATCTGATAATTATAATAAATGATTACGTAAGAATTAGTGTAGCTGTCAGAAGTATCAGTATTCAGGATTACTAAAAAGAATCTAAAATAATATCCCTGTGTATTTTTTTATTGTTTTTTTAAGTTCTTATTTTTATTTATTTTTTTATTGTTAAATCATAGCTGTGTACATTACTGCAATCAAGGGATACAATGTGCTGGTTTCATAGACAATCTGAAATATTCTCATCAGACCGTTCAACGTAGCCTTCATGGCGTTTTCTTAGTTATTGTATAGAGACATTTGTATTCTGCCTTTAGTAAGTTTCGCCTGTACCCATTCTAAGATGCAGCATAGGTGTGGCCCCACCCACTACCCTTCCTCTACTCTAACCTCCCCCCTCCCTTCCCCTTCCTTGGCCCTTTCCTCATAGTCTTGTGCTATAGTTGGGTTTTAGCCTTCATGTGAAAGCTATAATTTAGCTTCATAGTAGGGCTGAGTACATTGGATACTTTTTCTTCCATTCCTGAGATACTTTGCTAAGAAGAATATGTTCCAGCTCCATCCATATAAACATGGAAGAGGTAAAGTTTCCATCTTTCTTTAATTTAAGGCTGCATAATATTCCATGGTATACATGTACCACAATTTGCTAGTCCATTCGTGGGTCCATGGGCACTTGGGCTTCTTCCATGACTTAGCAATTATGAATTGGGCTCCAATAAACTTTCTGATACAGATGTCTTTGTTATATTGTGGTTTTTGGTCTTCTGGGTATTAAACCTAGTAAAGGAATTATAGGATTGAATGGCAGGTCTATTTTTAGGTCTCTAAGTATTCTCCAAACATCCTTCCAGAAGGAACGTATTAGTGTGCATTCCCACCAGCAGTGTAGAAGTGTGCCCTTTTCTCCACATCCACACCAACATCTCTGGTTTTGGGATTTTGTTATGTGGGCTACTCTTACTGAGGTTAGGTGATATCTCAAAGCAGTTTTGATTTGCATTTCTCTGATGATTAAGGATGATGAGCTTTTTTTCATGTGTCTGTAGATCATGCGTCTGTCTTCTTTAGAGAAGTTTCTCTTCAAGTCCCTTGCCCACCCTGAGATGGGATCACGTGTTCTTTTCTTGCTAATATGTTTGAGTTCTCTGTGGATTCTGGTTATTAGACCTTTATCGGAGGTATAACCTTCAAATATTTTCTCCCATTCTGAGGGCTGTCTGCTTGCTTTACTTACTATGTTCTTGGCTGTGCAGAAGCTTTTTAGTTTGGTCAGGTCCCAGTAGTGTATTTTTGATACTGCTTCAATTGCTTGGGGAGTCCTCCACATAAAATATTCACCCAGGCCGATTCCTTCAAGAGTTTTCCCTGCACTTTCTTCAAGTACTTTTATAGTTTCATGTCTTAAGTTGAAATCTTTAATCCAGTGAGAGTCTATCTTAGTTTATGGTGAAAGGTGTGGGTCCAGTTTCAATCTTCTACAGGTTGCCAGCCAGTTCAACCATCACCATTTGTTAAATAGGGAATCTTTTCCCCACTGAATGTTTTTAATTGGCTTGTCAAAGATCAAATAACGTAAGTAGCTGGATTCATCTCTTGGTTCTCTATTCCAGACATCTACTTCTCTGCTTTTGTGCCAGTACTATATCAATTTATAGTACAGTCTCAGGTCTGGTAGCGAGATTCCTCCTGCTGTGTTTTTATTGCTGAGTAATGTTTTGGCTGTTGGAGGTTTTTTTCTGATTCCATATAAAACAAAGTATTATTTTTTCAAGATCTTTAAAATATGACAATGGAGGGCAGCACCTGTGGCTCAGCGGGTAGGGCGCCGGTCCCATATGCCGGAGGTGGCGGGTTCAAACCCAGCCCCGGCCAAAAAAAAAAAAAAAAAAAAAAATATGACAATGGAGCTTTAATAGGAATTGCATTAAAATTATATATTGCTTTGGGTAGTATGGACATTTTAACAATGTTGATTCTTCCCAGCCAGGAGCATGGTATGTTTTTCCATTTATTAACATCTTCAGCTGTTTCTTTTCTTAAAGTTTCATAGTTCTCTTTGTAGAGATCTTTCATGTCCTTTGTTAGGTATACTCCCAAATATTTCATCTTCTTTGGTACTGCTGTGAAAGGAATAGAGTCCTTGACTATTTTTTCGGCTGGTTATTTTGGTATATATAAAGGCTACAGATTTATGAGTGTTGATTTTATAGCCTGAGACATTGCTGTATTCCTTGATCACTTCTAAACGTTTTGTAGTAGAATCCCTACTGTTTTCCAGATATACGATCATATCATCTGCGAAGAGTGAAAGTTTGATCTCTTCTGACCCTATGTGGATACCCTTGATCACCTTTTCTTCCCTGATTGCAATGGCTAAAACTTCCATTACCATGTTAAAGAGCAATGGAGACAATGGGCAACCTTGCCTGGTTCCTGATCTAAGTGGAAATGATTTCAATTTAATTCCATTCAATATGATATTGGCTGTGGCTTTGCTGTAGATGTCCTCTATTAGTTTAAGAAATAACCCTTCTATACCAATTTTCTTAAGTGCTCTGATCATGAAGGGATGCTGGATATTATCAAAAGCTTTTTCTGCATCAATTGAAAGATTCATATGGTCCTTATTTTTTAGTTTGTTTATGTGCTGAATTACGTTTATAGATTTACGTACATTGAACCAGCCTTAAGACTCTGGGATAAATCCCACTTGGTTGTGGTGTATAATTTTTTTGATGTGTTGTTGGATTCTGTTTGTTAGGATCTTATTGAGTATTTTAGCATCAATATTCATTAGTGATATTGGTCTATAATTTTCTTTTCTCGTTGGGTCTTTCCCTAGTTCAGGGATCAAGGTGATGTTTGCTTTGTAGAATGTGTTGGGAAATATTCCTTCTTTTTCTATATTTTGGAAGAGGTTTAGTAATATAGGTACTACCCTATTTCCCCCAAAATAAGACATCCTCCGAAAATAAGACCTACTTACAGGAAAGATAAGACGTCCCCTGAAAATAAGACCTAGCGCATCTTTGGGAGCACACCTTAAAATAAGACACTGTCTTATTTTGGGGGAAAGAGGGTAGTTCTTCTTTAAAGGTTTGGTAGAATTCTGATGTAAAGCCATCTGGTCCTGGGCTTTTCTTTTTAGGGAGATTTTGTATAGTTGATGCTATTTCAGAACTTGATATAGGCCTGTTCAACATTTCCACTTCATTCTGGCTAACTCTTGGTAGGTGGCATACTTCCAGGTATTGGTCAATTTCTTTCAGATTTTCATATTTCTGAGTAGAGTTTCTTGTAGTATTCATTAAGGATTTTTTGAATTTCTGAGGGGTCTGTTGTTATTTCATCGTTTACCATTTCTGATTGATGAAATTAGAGATTTTACTCTTTTTTTCCTGGTTAGGTTGGCCAAAGGTTTATCTATTTTATTGATCTTTTCAAAAAACCAACTTTTGGATTCATTGATCTGTTGTATAATTCTTTCGTTTTCAATTTCATTTAATTCTGCTCTGATTTTGGTTATTTCTTTTCTTCTGCTGGGTTTGGGGTTGCAGTGTTCTTCCTTCTCCAGTTGCTTGAGATGTCCCATTAAGTTATTAACTTCCTCTCTTTCCATTTTCCTGAGGAAGGTTTGCAGAGCTATAAATTTCCTTCTTAGGACTACCTTTGCAGTATCCCAGAGGTTCTGGTAATTCGTGACTTGTTTGTTGTTTTTTTTCAAAAATTTGGTGATTTCCTTCTTAATCTTGTCTATAACCCATCTATCCTTCAGCATAAGATTGTTTAGCTTCCACGTTTTTGTATGGGTATGCAGGTTCCTGTTGTTATTGAGTTCAACTTTTATTCCATGATGGTCTGAGAAGATGCAAGGAATAATTTCTATTTTTTTAAATTTGCTGAGGTTAGATTTGTGGCCTAGGATGTGGTCGATTTTGGAGTATGTTCCGTGGGCTGATGAGAAGAATGTGTATTCAGTTTTGTTGGGATGAAATGTTCTGTAGATGTCTGTTAAGTCCAGATGTTGAATGATTAAGTTTAAATCTAAAATTTCGTTCCTTATCTTCTTTTTAGAGGATCTATCCAGCACTGCCAAAGGGGTGTTAAAATCTCCAACTACTATGGAACCGGAGGAAATCAAGTTGCTCACGTCTTTTAGAGTTTCTCTTATAAATTGAGGTGCATTCTGGTTGGGTGCATAAAGACTATTAATTGAAATCTCATCGTATTGAGTATTACCTTTAACAAATATGAAGTGTCCATCCTTATCCTTCCTTAGTTCTGTTGGTTTAAAGCCTGTTGCGTCTGCAATGCCTGCTTTTTCTGCTTTTCATTTGCCTGGAGTATAGATGACCATCCCTTCACCTTGAGTCTATATTTGTCTTTTAATGTAAGATGTGATTCTTGTATGCAGCAGATAACTGGCTTGAGTTTTTGTATGCAGTCAGCCAACCTGTGCCTCTTTAGAGGACAATTTAAACATTCACATTAATTCAGAATATTGCTAAGCCTTTCAAGAGTCCAGTGGACATTTTTAATCGTTTTGTGGCTGTGGAAGTTCGAATTTGATCAAAATTTTCTGGGTGGGTTTACTTTTGTGCTGGAGTATTACACTGGTCTTTATGGAGGGTAGGTCTGAGAATATCCTGGAGAGCTGTTTAGTTATGGCAAATTTCTTCAACATGTGAATGTCGTTGAAGTTTTTAATTTCTCCATCATAAATGAAACTCAGTTTAGCTGGGTATAGGGTCCTGTGTTGAAAGTTATTTTGTTTGAGGAGATTAAAAGTCGATGACCATCCTCTTCTAGCTTGAAAGGTTTCAGCAGAGAGATCTGCAGTTATTCTAATATTCTTCCCCTTGTAGGTAATGGTTTTCTTTCGTCTGTCAGCTTTCAGAATTTTCTCCTTCATATTAACTTTAGTGAAATTGATTATGATGTGTCTGGGGGGTGTCTTATTCGGGTTGAGTCGTGCTGGAGAGACTCTGTGCCTTGTGAAGCCACTTCGTTGCTATCGGGGATCCCTATAAGACGAATATTGTTTTTCTCCGAATTATCCCAGAGCTGTCTGAGAGAGTGATCTTGTTTTTGCCCTCTGTTTCTCTTCCTCTTTGAGAGTTTGAGAGCGTTTGAAAGCTTTGTCTTCAGTGTCAGAAATCCTTTCTTCTGCTTGCTCCATTCTGTTACTGAGGGATTCTACTGTGTTTCTCAGATCTTTGAGGACTGCAACTTCTTGTCTCAATGTGTCAAAATCTTTGGTCATTTGGTCTTTGAATTTGTTGAATTCTTGAGATATCTTTTGGGTTACTGCTTGGAATTCTAATTTGATCTTATTTGCTATCCAGATTCTAAATTCGATTTCTGACATCTCAGCTATTTGTTTGTGCGTGGAATCTTGTGCTGTGTCTGCCCCATTGATCCTTGGGGGAGTTGATCTATTCTGATTATTCATATTGCCAGAGTTTTTCTGTTGATTTCACCTCATGATTGTTTTTCACCGTTGCCTCTGGCCATCCTCAGAGTTGGGCAGGTGTCTCTCCAAGATTAGACCCCAGCAGGATCACTCTGTTGTTGCTGGATCTTTGTAGGGAGTGATCCTGTGTAGTTCCTCTGGCGCTGCCCCAGCCAGGGATTTCTGGTTGTGAAAGCAGCTCCAGAGTGTGACACACCCAGATCCAGCAACAGGGCAGAGGTGGTGCGCATGGTTCTGGGTGTGCCTGGCGCCCAGTGACTTTGGCACAGAGAGCCAAGGCTCCAGCAGTCTCTGGCCAGGAGAAGGGCTCTGCACAGAGGCAGGGAGGTCTCCGGAGGGCCTGCAGCTGCCAGAGTCCCTGGTCAGACGAGCGGGACAGTTTGGAGGCAGGGAGGGTACAGGAGGGAGGACGCAGGGTTGCGCAGCTCCAGCAGTTCCTGGTCAGAACATGTGGAGGCCTGGCAGGCGTGGGTCGCGGGTCAGGGGTCACGGCGCAGTTCTTGTGGAGGTCCTGGCAATGCCAAGCCCAGGAGTTTGAGGTTGGTATGAGCTGTGACACCACGGCACTCTACCCAGGGCAACACCTCAAGGCTCCAGTGTGCCAAAACCAGTCTCACTCTGCCCCTGAGGGTTAAGGCTGTATGGCAGCTCAGTCCCTGCCTTTACGCTGCTCAGTCACTAGGTTACTAGCTCCCACCTGATCCTTGCTCTGCTGCCCTGAGGGCAGAGCTTGCTGGGGCAGTTCTCTCACAATGGCTCCCTGCGGCCCACAGCCGAACACTATTATCTCCGTCCGGCTCAGCGGCTCAGTCTGGGGCCCTAGACAACGCCCAAAGTTCTCCACACTCCTGCTCAAGCTCTCGCCAAGGCAGTTCAACTGAGTGCCAAGTCCAAAAACACCGAAACAGTTCACAGGTAAGGTCTTTCCGGTTTGCAGTCTCACTGCTGCTTGTACTTACGGCTGCCGGCAGGATTAGGTCAATCGAATACATACAACCACTTGCCAGTTTTCTACTGTTTTTTTCCTCCTCTTGGGGTCCAGAAGTCCCTTGCTGACTCCCTGTATCCTCAAAGGGATGATTATAGGCAGATCCCACCAGTCAGAGATGTCTGGAATCTTATCTCCCCAGACTCACCGTGCCCAGTTGCAGGGAAGCTGTTACTCGGCCACCATGTTGCTCCACCTACCCGATATCCCTGTGTATTATTAATAAGTTAGAAGCAAGAGGGAAATGACCAAATTTATAATCTCTTAATGATAATTGCCCTCTTACATGCTTTATTTATTTACTCTCTAGTCCTATTTATTTATTTAATTGTCCATTCAATTCCTGCTTCCTATTCTATGCTTTCTAACTTTATTTTTCTCTAACAATTTAGTTCACTGATGACATCCTGACTTTGTGTTATAATTCCTTAATACTAGCAGAGTTTGATTTAGTAAAAGAAATAAAGTATAAAAGTATTTATGTAAATACGTATGAAAGAGACTTGACCATTCCTTACAATTATGATACATATATATAAATTTTAAGAGGAGCTAAGGAAGATATAGAGAATGGACTTGTGGAGTTATTAGAAATTTTTAAATCAAGTATAGTTACTGTTTCCATGTGAGCACAAATACATGCATTTCATTCAGTCTGATTTCAGGTATTTCTAATTTAGGAGGAGGTTGGATTTTTTTTTTTTTTTTTTTTTTGGTAGATTGATGACTTCCCATTCATTGAATATGTTTTTCTAGAGAGACGTGAAGTACTATCAGAAATAGTTTCACATTCATACATGCACCAAACTCTGTTCATTTACTATATAATTGTGTGTATATATGTATATATATATTTTTTGAGACAGAGTCTCACTTCGTCACCCTGGTAGAGTGCCATGGAGTCATAGGTCACAGCATCCTCAGATTCCTGGGCTCAAATGATTCTCTTGCCTCAGCCTCCCAAATAGCTGGGATTACAGGCGCCTACCACAAATACCTGGCTATTTTTAGAGGCAGGGACTTGCTCTAGCTCAGGCTAGTCTTGAACTCATGAGCTCAGGTGATCTGCCCGCCTCAGCTTCCAAGAGTGCTGGGATTACAGGCGTAAGCCGCTGCACCTGGCGCTAATATATCATTTTTAAATGTTTAAGGCTTTCATTTCCTTTTAACCTTTAGTGAATTCTTGGTTTATTGTCATTTTTCAATGGTATGTAGAAGAATAACTTCTATCATGAAGGTCATCATGTTTTTTATTTCTAAAAAATACTCTAATTAGTTTAAAACGTTACCATAAACTTAGTAGTTGTCTAAGCAGCTCTGCATAACAGCCTTCAGAAAGCACTCTCATAGGCCAGCACATAATCCCAGCACCCTGGGAGGCCAAGACTAGTGTATTGCTTGAGCTCAGGAGTTCAAGAACAGCCTGAGCAAGAGCAAAATCCCAGTCTTTAGAAATAGCTGGGCATTGTGGTGGGCACCTGTAATCCCAGTTACATGGCAGGTTGAGGCAAGAGAATCACTTGAGCCCAAGAGTTTGAGGTTGCTGTGATGCCACAACACTTTACTGAGGGCAACATAGTGAGACTCTGTATCTCAAAATAAATAAATAACGGATTCAGAGTTTCTGTTTCACAATATGAAAAAGTTCTGGAGATGGATAATGTTGTGTGTTGCACAACAGTGTGAATGTACTTAATGCCATAGAACCATACACTTAAAAATGATTAAAGTCATATCTTCTTAGCAGAGTATCTCAAGAATGGAAGAAAAAGTATCCAATGTACTCAGCCCTACTATGAAGCTAAATTATAGCTTTGATATGAAGGCTATAACCCAACTGTAGCTCAAGAATATGGGGAAAGGGCCAAGGGAGGGGAAGGGAGGGGGGGAGGTTACGGTAGAGGGAGGGTATTGGGTGGGGCCACACCTACGGTGCATTTTAGAATGGGTACAGGCAAAACCTATTAAATGCAGAATACAAATGTCTACATACAATAACTAAGATAATGCCATAAAGGCTACGTTGAACAGTTTGATGAGAATATTTCAGATTGTATATGAAACCAGCACATTGTACCCCTTGATTGTACAAATGTACACAGCTATGATTAACAATAAAAAAAAATGACTAAAGTTGTAAATTTTTTAAAAAGCACTACCATAGCCCTATGATAGATACATAAAATTAAACTGATTTTACAACATCATTGTTTGTAATTGCTTATAATCCAAGACTGGCACTGAAAAAAAAATAGTTAAGAATAACCCATGAGTCATCTGTTTTTGGCCTTCGTAATCCAAAGCAAGAACTCCTTCTTAAAGTTTGCTATCAAATACTCTATTTCCATCAGCAGTGAATGGATAAAGAAACTGATATTTCCATGCAACTTAATAGTACTCATACCAAAATGAGACAAACTGTCAGTACATACAGCTACATAGATGAATAATGAAAACATTATGCAGAGTGAAAGAAACTTTACACAAAAGAGCACATATTATGATTCCTTTTATACAGAATTCTAGAAGAGGTGAAACTATTTTATATTAGGAAAAAATTAGAAGGGTTGTTTCAGAAGACTAGGGATTGGGAAAAAATATGAGGGAACTTTCAGGGGTGATAGTAATGGCCTATATTAGTGGTTTTAAAAGTTAATCAGTATTGCTTAGGGATTTATTAGATATGCAGATTCCTAGGCCCTACCCCAGACGTACTGAATCAGTAACTCCAAGAGTGGCATTTATCATTCTATATTATAACAATCTCTCCAGATGATTCTGATGCAAGTTAAAAGATTGAGACCCTTAACATACGCAAGTGTATAAACGTTATCCACCATATTAACAGAGGCAAAAATAAAGATCACATAATCCTCTCAATAGATGCAGAAAAAGCATTTGATAAAATCCAGCATCCTTTTCTAATTAGAACACTGAAGAGTATAGGCATAGGTGGCACATTTCTAAAACTGATTGAAGCTATCTATGACAAACCCACAGCCAATATTTTACTGAATGGAGTAAAACTGAAAGCTTTTCCTCTTAGAACTGGAACCAGACAAGGTTGTCCTCTGTCACCTTTACTATTCAACGTAGTGCTGGAAGTTCTAGCCAATACAATTAGGCAAGACAAGGAAATAAAGGGAATCCAAATGGGAGCAGAGGAGGTCAAACTCTCCCTCTTTGCTGACGACATGATCTTATACTTCGAGAACCCCAAAGACTCAACCACAAGACTCCTAGAAGTCATCAAAAAATACAGTAATGTTTCAGGATATAAAATCAATGTCCACAAGTCAGTAGCCTTTGTGTACACCAATAACAGTCAAGATGAGAAGCTAATTAAGGACACAACTCCCTTCACCATAGTCTCAAAGAAAATGAAATACCTAGGAATATACCTAACGAAGGAGGTGAAGGACCTCTATAAAGAAAACTATGAAATCCTCAGAAAGGAAATAGCAGAGGATATTAACAAATGGAAGAACATACCATGCTCATGGATGGGAAGAATCAACATTGTTAAAATGTCTATACTTCCCAAAGCAATCTACCTATTCAATGCCATTCCTATCAAAACACCAACATCGTACTTTCAAGATTTGGAAAAAATGATTCTGCATTTTGTATGGAACCGGAAAAAACCCCGTATAGCTAAGGCAGTTCTCTGTAACAAAAATAAAGCTGGGGGCATCAGCATACCAGATTTTAGTCTGTACTACAAAGCCATAGTGCTCAAGACAGCATGGTACTGGCACAAAAACAGGGACATAGACACTTGGAATCGAATTGAAAACCAAGAAATGAAACTAACGTTTTACAACCACCTAATCTTTGATAAACCAAACAAGAACATACCTTGGGGAAAAGACTCCCTATTCAATAAATGGTGTTGGGAGAACTGGATGTCTACATGTAAAAGACTGAAACTGGACCCACACCTTTCCCCACTCACAAAAATTGATTCAAGATGGATAAAGGACTTAAACTTAAGGCATGAAACAATAAAAATCCTCCAAGAAAGCATAGGAAAAACACTGGAAGATATTGGCCTGGGGAAAGACTTCATGAAGAAGACTGCCATGGCAATTGCAACAACAACAAAAATAAACAAATGGGACTTCATTAAACTGAAAAGCTTCTGTACAGCTAAGGAGACAATAACCAAAGCAAAGAGACAACCTACACAATGGGAAAGGATATTTGCATGTTTTCAATCAGACAAAAGCTTGATAACTAGGATCTATAGAGAACTCAAATTAATCCACATGAAAAAAGCCAACAATCCCTTATATCAATGGGCAAGAGACATGAATAGAACTTTCTCTAAAGACAACAGACGAATGGCTAACAAACACATGAAAAAATGTTCATCATCTCTATATATTAGAGAAATGCAAATCAAAACAACCCTGAGATATCATCTAACCCCAGTGAAAATGGCCCACATCACAAAATCTCAAAACTGCAGATGCTGGCGTGGATGTGGAGAGAAGGGAACACTTTTACACTGCTGGTGGGACTGCAAACTAGTACAACCTTTCTGGAAGGAAGTAGGAGAAACCTCAAAGCACCTAAGCTAGACCTCCCATTTGATCCTGCAATCCCATTACTGGGCATTACCCAGAAGGAAAAAAATCCTTTTATCATAAGGACACTTGTACTAGACTGTTTATTGCAGCTCAATTTACAGTCGCCAAAATGTGGAAACAGCCTAAATGCCCACCAACCCAGGAATGGATTAACAAGCTGTGGTATATGTATACCATGGAATAGTATTCAGCCATTAAAAAAAATGGAGACTTTACATCCTTCGTATTAACCTGGATGGACGTGGAAGACATTATTCTTAGTAAAGCATCACAAGAATGGAGAAGCATGAATCCTATGTACTCAATTTTGATATGAGGACAATTAATGACAATTATGGTTATGGGGGGGAAACAGAAAGAGGGAAGGAGGGAGGTGGGTGGGGCCTTGGTGTGTGTCACACTTTCTGGGGGCAAGACATGATTGCAAGAGGGACTTTACCAAACAATTGCAATCAGTGTGACTGGCTTATTGTACCCTCAATGAATCCCCAACAATAAAAAAAAAAAAAAAAGATTGAGACCCACTGTTCTATATCTTGACAGGGATTTGAGCTATAATGGTAAATGCATTTGACAAAACTGAACAAATTATGCTAAAGACTTGTGCATTTCATTGCATATTCATTTTTTGAAAAGAGGGGAGCACACTTATGTCTCTACTTTGAAATGCATCAAAACTAAAATGGACAGAGGTGTGTTAACATGTGCATGAATATATACCTACACATATGTGTGCATATTTGTGTATATATTCAGCCTAGAAGAGTAAAATGATGGAAAGACAGTATTCATTTTAAAACTTTTTTCAATTTATCTGTCTATATTTTTATACCAAAAAATTAAAATGGTATCTTAAAAAGTACCTCTATCACTGGGTCTGTTGGTGCCTTTAAAAGATATATTTTAGGCAGGGCACAGTGGCTCATACCTGTAATCCAAGTACTTTGGGAGGCCAAGGCAGGAGAATCACTTGACTCCAGGAGTTCATGACCAGCCTAGGCAACATAGGAAGACTCCTGTATCTATAAAAATAAAAATTTAAAAAATTAGTTGTGTGTGGTAGCATGCACCTACAGTCCTAGCTACTTGAGATGCTGAGGTAGGAGGATTGCTTGAGCCCAGGAATTTGAGGTTACAGTGAGCTGTGATCATGCCACTGCATTCCATCCTGGGAGACAAAACAATACTCTGTCTCTAAAGAAAATAAATGAATGAATGAATTTTTTAAAGTGATATTTTTTAAATGAGGAAACTAAATTATAGTATTGAAATTCTTTATGCACTTTGTTATTTATATCTGATATATGGCTAGTATGTGTATGTATATAGCATTAAAGCAGATGAAATAATCATTTCAGAGGATATATAAAGACAGTTGATAAAATTTAATACCCTGAAGAACAACTTACAATAAAAAAGGATAAAATGCAAATTCCTTAGTCTGATAGAACTGACTGCAAAACCTAAAATGAAAATCATACAAAAATGAGAAAGTTTTCACAGAGATCTCTTCAAAATCAAGAGCAAAAAGTATTTGACAAATAGGTAAAGGTAACTATAAACATCAATGAAAAGCAAAAGCTAAAAATAACTACTTCTGACTTAGGAGAGTTCTGACTTATCTTAGAAGCTATCAGGACTTTTTTTTTTAAAGCTATGATAATTAAGACAGAGCAGTAATAAATAGATTAGTACAACATAGACCAGTAGAATAGGATAGAGAGCCCAGAAAGTAGGCCTACACATATAGAAAGAATACACTTGCTGTAAAACAGAAGGGGCACTGCAACTTCTTTTTACAGGAGAAGGAGATTTTTTTTAGTGAATGGAGTTGTTTGATGAACTGGCTGTCCATAGGGAAATTTTTAAAGCAATTTATTCCTACTTCAACTCAAAAATTAACGCCTTATCTATTAAAAGACATCTTTAGAACTTGTGGAAGAAAATACAGGTAAATGTATTCCTGACCTTTATGTAGGGAAGGATTTCTTAAACCTTAAGTCTCAAAAAACCATTAACCTTAAAAGATAGATAAAAGTTTATAAATCGGTGGCACCTGTTGCTCAGTGGGTAGGGCGCTGGTCACATACCCCAAGGCTGGCAGGTTCAAACCCAGCACGGGCCAGCTAAAACAACAATGACAGCAACAACAAAAAGTTTATAAATCAAGAGACATCTTAAAGAAAGTGAAAACCCAAATCACAAACTGGGAAAAGTTATTGGACACAGATGTGTATAACCAACAAACAATTAATATTGAGAATATTAATAAAGAACTCTTGTCCAGGTACGATGACTTACACCTATGATCTTAGCATTCTAGGAAGCCAGTACAGGAAGATTACTTGAGCTCAGGAATTGAAGACCAGCCTGAGCAAGAGTGAGACCATGTCCCTACAAAAAAGAGATAATTAGCTGGACATCGTGGTGCGCACCTGTAGTCCCAGCCACTCAGGAGGCTGATGCAGGAGGATCACTTGAGCCCAGGAATTTGAGGTTGCACTGAAACTCTGTCTCTTAATAAAAAAAAAAAAAAAAAGTCCTCTCCTATAAGCCTGTATAAGTAGAGTCCTAATAGGAAAACAGGTAAAATTCATGAATAGGCATTTCATTAAAAGAAACAGCACATATTAACCTGTAATGTGTTCATCTTCATTAGTAATATGAAGAAATATCTTGAGTATATGGCTAGTATTCTTTTTATGCCATTTGATTGGCAAAAATTGACAAGTCAGACAATAACAAATTATGGAAGAAAGATAATGTTGAATAGTATTTCTTTTTTTTTTTTTTTGACAGTCTCAAGCTTCATCCTGGGTAGAGGGTCATGGCATGATAATTCACAGCAACTCTTAGGCTCAAGCCATCCTCTTGCCTCAGGTTTTCTATTTTTAGTAGAAATGGAGTATCACTTTGCTCAGGCTGGTCTCAAACTCGTGAGCTCAATAAATCCACCTGCTTTGGCCTCCCAAAGTGCTAGGATTACAGGCATGAGCCACCGCACCCGGCCCAAATAATATTTCTTAATACTGCTAATTGAGAAAGTATTACAACCATTTTGAAAAACAATTATCTCATAAAATTACCTTATTTAAAAACATCTCATGAAGTTAACATTCATACATTTAGCGACCCAGCAGTTCTACTTCAAGTATATATGTAAGAGAATCGAGCATGAGCATCAGGACATCTACAGAAATAATCACTGTACCATAAAAATTAGAATTAACCTATCTATAGAAGAATGGATAAATGAATCATGCTATATATACAGTGGATTGTTGTACAGCAGTGAAAATGAATAAAATACTGCTACATGGAACAACCTAGATTACAGTTAATATAAAGTTGAATGAAAAAGCAAGTCTTAGAGACTGTGTCAACTATGCTACCGTGTTTTTTTTTTTTTGGAGACAGAATCTCACTTTGTCTCCCTTGGTAGACTGCCATGGTGTCACAGCTCACAGCAACCTAAAACTCTGGGGCTTACGCGATTCTCTTGTTTCAGCCTCCCAGGTAGGTAGGACTTCAGATGCCTACCACACGCACGGCTATTTTTAAAAATGAGTCCTGGGCGGCGCCTGTGGCTCAGTGAGTAGGACACCGGCCCCGTATGCCGAGGGTGGCGGGTTCAAACCCAGTCCCGGCCAAACTGCAACCAAAAAATAGCCGGGCGTTGTGGCGGGCGCCTGTAGTCCCAGCTGCTCCGGAGGCTGAGGCAAGAGAATCGCTTAAGCCCAGGAGTTGGAGGTTGCTGTGAGCCGTGTGACGCCACGGCACTCTACCCGAGGGCGGTACAGTGAGACTCTGTCTCTACAAAAAAAAAAAAAAATGAGTCCTTGCTCTGGCTCAGGCTGGTCTTCAACTAGTGAGCTTAGGCTGTCAACCCCCTTGGCCTCCCCGAGTGCTAGAATTATAGGTGTGAGCCACAACACTTTGTTTTAGAAAGTAGAAGATCAAAACTGTGAAGAGCTTTTTTTCTTTTTTTTTTGAGACAGAGTCTCAAGCTGTCACCCTGGGTCGATGCCATAGCATCACAACTCACGGCAACCTCAAACTCTTGGGCTTAAGAGATTCTCTTGCCTCAGCCTCCCAAGTAGCTGGGACTACAGACGCCCGCCACAACGCCCAGCTATTTTGTTGTTGTAGTTGTTGTCATTGTTTGGCAGGCCCAGGCTGGATTCAAACCTGCCAGCTCCTGTGTATTTGGCTGGCGCCCTAGCCACTGAGCTATAGGCACCGAGCCAGACAGTCTACAGCTTAAACTATTTTATTTAAAGCAAGAAGATCATAAAATTTCTGATAATCATTATTTTAAGAGTGGAAGAGGAAGATGGGATAAGGAAAGAAGCACATTGGAAGATAAAAGTTATTAGAAATGTTCTTAAGTTGTGTTCATATTACATCATTTTAAAGTACATTAAAAGAACACACACCACTAGTGATGGTATGTCTTGAATCAGAATTTATGATTAGTGTTTCTGTGTCTATCTAAAGTCTTAGAGAGGAAAATGAAAAACCAGGGATAAGAGAATAGTTTTCTGCTCCAACAAAAGAGAGACCAAGCTAGATAGAAGAATGTACTCTCAATAGCTGCTTAAGGAAGTGCATATGGAGTGGGACAAGGAGAATTTGTAGTTCAGAGTTGAAACTCAGTAAATTGAAGCTGTCTGCTTTATTTGATTTATATCATTAAATTAGAGAAAGGAACAGTATGTGTATTCTGGTAGCTCTCAGTTGTTTTAATTATCCATGCATCTTGTAGTGCCATTCAGTTCTAGCTATATACATTTTTGTGAATTTTCAATTAACTTGAATTTTAAATTTTTTTTTTTTTTTTGTAGAGACAGAGTCTCATTTTGTCACCCTCGGTAGAGTGCTGTGGCATCACAGCTCACAGCAACCTCCAACTCCTGAGTTTAGGCGATTCTCTTGCCTCAGCCTCCTGAGTAGCTGGGACTACAGGCACCCGCCACAATGCCCGGCTATTTTTTTGTTGCAGTTTGGCCGGGGCCGGGTTTGAACCCATCACCCTCAGCATATGGGGCTGGTGCCCTACCCACTGAGCCACAGGTGCCACCCTTGAATTTTAAATTTTAAACTCCTTAGTCATATTAGACACTTTTCAAGTCCTTAATAGCCACATGTGACTTGTGGGTATAACTATAGAATATTTTCATTATAGTTAAATGCTATATTTGATACCACTGGAACTCTTCATAGTAATCAAATACACATTTAATTCCTGCGGTATCCCCAGAATTATATCAGCTGATTTGTATTAGCAAGACACATATATCTTAAATGACTTTTCCTTTAACCTATATTTATGAAAGATTGGATTGGTTTTATTTTTTGGTTATAGTTAGAATGAACTCTATCTGCATCTCATTCATAACACTTTTCTAGTATTGTTTATTAATGATTTGGCAAAGGATAGCATAGAGAAGAAAGCTATGTTTTATAATAGTAAAATTTAAGGTGTGATTTAAATACAATTACAGTTATTAGTTCTTTAAAATAATTCAGCTAATACTGAATGATATGCTTTGTTTCTGTTTGGAGTAAAGGAGAAAAAAAAGGTCATCTTTCCTATATCTCTCATCCTACCTCAGGTCACACAGCAATTTAAAGATTTCATACTAAAATTGTTTGAAAGTATTTGTAAACTAATGGTTTATAAGGTATTTTTAAATGTCATATATTTTTGTTTTATTAATTTGCATTTTGAGTATTAACTTGTTAATGACAAATGACAAAGATACTACTTATGGACACGTTTAATGTGTTTACATTATTATTGTCTAATGAATAATTATACTGGGATTTTTTTTTCATATACATACATATATAGTTGTTGAAGTCCGAAGAGGATTCCTCATATAAACCTGTGAAGAAAGCTTGTACTCAACTTGTTGATAACCTAGTTGAGCACATTCTTAAATATGAGGAATCTCTAGCTGGTAAGACATTTTATATATTGGTCTTTAGTTGATTTTATAAGATATTTTAAAATACTCTGGGCGTGTTTATCATTTTTGCCTCTGGCTCTGCTTGCCTAATACATTAACTAATTCACTACTTGTTTTTGTTATATAGTTATCTGTTGGATGTTGCATCCTAGATTATATTCCTAGTTTAAGATTGACTAAAATTATTTAGAATAGAATAATAAAAAAATGGCCCTCATCTCTTCTACATATGTTTCAATAGCATATAATTTTAGGTGTCATATTGAACAGGAATAAAAGTAATTTCCGGGAGCCAATATGTATTTAGCTAACGGCACTTATCACAAAACTGGTCTCTCTCAAATTATATACAATTTTCTCTCAAAATGAAGTCATTTTAGCTATTATAAAAATGTTTTTAAAAGATTTATATTACATTCTAATATTATTTATAATATCTATCATTATTTACCAGTCACAAATCTGAAATTTTTAATTAGTTATAAGTAAATATAAAAATATAAAAACTGATAGATACCCATTGCTTAAAGCACTCAAAATTAGCAATACTTCCTGTCTTCTAATCCACATTAATGAGGAACAACAGCCAGCCTCCGTCATTCTCCAGAAATGGGGCCATTAACCTTTAGAGGAAGTACCATTTATGTCACATAAGGAAATCATTGATATCTTTTGTATTTTTTTCCACAATTTTTAAGAATTTTTTTCTTCATTTTCCATTTGTACCTCTTTTTTCTTTTTATCTCCTTGTTCTGTTTCCCCTATTTTTCCCTATTCTAGAATTTAGGAGTGAAACTTGTATCCTTTAATGTTAAAAAGTTGCCAATCTCCTCTAAAAATTAGTTTCCCAAGAACCAGTGTGTCTTCTAACTAGTTACTAGTAACTAGTATTACTAGTTAGAAGACATCACAACAGCATTTTGTTTGACTTTCCAATGTAGCATAGGTCCAACTACTGTTTGTCACTCTCATTTTTTAATATTCTTCTACCATAGCAACATCTCTTTTTTCCTCAATATTTTGAAACACACCTCAACTAAATTGTTAGCTTTCTTTCCCATATTCACGTCCATTAATTTTTAGGTATAACCAATGCCACAATTATTCCCAAAAGCCCATTCCTAAACTTCTCTGATTCCATTCTACTTTTAACTTCAATCCTATTCTTCTTAGTGTAAAACTTTTTTTTTCTATACAATGACCTCTTTGTTCCGTCTTTAGTATATGAATTTCTATAACGAAGAAAAAAATGAGATAAAGTCTAATGTCATAAATACTATTAATCCATTATATTGAGGGCTATATTGAACCTATTCAGGGGATATTTAGTAACTTAAATAATCTGAATAATTTCTACTGCCTTGTCATATTTTAGTGTCTTATTTCTGTTTGTTTTTCCAGACTCTGACAATAAAGGTGTGAATTCTGGAAGATTGGTAGCTTGCATAACCACTTTGTTCTTATTCAGCAAAATAAGACCCCAGCTCATGGTTAAACATGCCATGACTATGCAACCATACCTTACCACTAAATGTAGTGTAAGTATAGAGCTGTCTTATTTTTCTGTCTTACATAAAACATATAGTAAGTGTTTTAATTTGGCATTTATATGTGTCAACCACATTCTCACTGACAGATCAACTGTGTCATTTACTCAAGTATATGTATTCTAATATTTGTTGCATATTATTTACAAATATAAATTTTCTGATATATTATAAATAAAGTTCAGGCTTGATTTCTCTGCAGGCTCCTCGAGCCTGACCCTCATAAATGCTTAATAAATGTGATAGCTATTGTTAAATCTCAAAGGTGAATGAAACAGAGTCCCTGTCTTTGAGAAATTTACTGTCTTTTGGATTCTGAATTTACTTTTCATTAATCTGTCATTTCTAATATATTATAAATGTATTTTTTTATTTTATAATAGAGAAGTATTGAATATGGAAAATTTAGTATTATACCAGAAACATTAGGCTGTTGTTTTATACTACTATTAACATTAATCCTATATTTTCATAAAGCAAAATATGAAAATTAAATAAAATATTGCTTGAGTAAAAAATCAAGCACATGAAATAGGATTTTAAAAAATATATATAAATATAGTAAGTTAAGTGGTTTGTTACAAATGTTAAATTTTAAAATACTCTTAACAACTTGCAAATGTAGATGGTTTGTCGCATCCTATATTTCTAATGATCCCAAGGAGCTCATCTTAACTATTTTCTCTACTACATTTGTTTTGCTGCTATGGTAAGTTTTTTGGTATCTAAATTATAAGTTCTTGGTGAAAACATCTGGACTTCCTAAGAAAACATTTAAGAAGACTGGGAACAGTGGCTCACGCCTATAATCCTAACACTCTAGGAGGCCAAGGCAGGTGAATTGTTTGAACTCAGAAGTTGAAGACCAGCCTGAACAAGAGTGAGACCCTTGTCTCTACTAAAAATAGAAAAACTAGCTAGGCATAGTAGTGGGTGCCTATACTGGCCAGCTACTTGGTTGGCTGAGGCAAGAGGATTACATGAGTCCAACAATTTGAGGCTGCTATGACTTATGATGCCATAGCACTCTACAGAGTAAGAGTGTGTCTCAAAAAAAAAAAAAAAAGTTAAATAACTGAAGATTATAGCAAGGATTTAAAAATAATTAAAAATGCCATATATTACTTCTGAGATGCTAATTTTGTTTTTAGGGCTTATATTAGATCCAGAAATAAATTGGTTAATATGTAATCTGTGGCTACTAATAAGAGTTAATATTAAGTACAATACCAGGTGTTGTGAAGAATTTTACATGCATTATCTCATTTCCTCTGTGAGGTAGGAACTTACATTATTTCAGTTGCAGATAAGGAAACTAAAGCTTAGAGAATATAAGGACTTGGCTCAGTGTCCATAGCCAACTACTCTGAGAGCTAGAATTCAGCTCCCTGTCTGTCTGCCTATAGAATCTGGACTATAATGTATCCTGTATACATAGTCCTTATGTGATTTTGAGTCAGTATTTTTGAAAGCAAGATCATTTTTAAAACGTTTTGCACAGGTCAGGCACAGTGGTTCATGCCTGTAATCTTAGCACTCTGAGAGGCCAAAGCAGGTGGATTGCATGAGCTCTGGAGTTTGAGACCAGCCTGAACAAGATTGAGACCCCATCTCTATTAAAAGTAGAAAAAAACCCAGCTGGGTGTTGTGGCAGGTGTCTGTAGTCCCAGCTACTCAGGAAGCTGAGGCAAGAGGAGATCTTGAGCCCAAGGGTTTGAGGTTGCTGTGCGCTATGATGCCATGGCACTCTTATCCAGTGCAACAGAGTAAGACTCTGTCTCAAAAAAAAAAAAAAAAATGCAGATTTTATGTGTGTGTGTGTGTGTATGTACATATATATATAAACTGTTACATAAATAAGACCCATGTCATACTTGTTAGGCACCTTTTTTTTTTTAATGTTTTTTGGTTTTGTTTTTATATTCCATTTCCATCTTTATTTTTCTTCAGAGTAAATAAGCTAGAGTATTCTTACGTATTTTATCCATACCTCCATAATTATAGGCACACAAACATATATAAATGGTCACACAAATAGATACAAGTGGTCCATCAGATTATGTTATATATGTACCTGTTTGGCGTATCTATGAATTACACATGTTCTGGTATATATCCAATTCTTTCTTTTAAATGGCTACATAATCATTTTGTGGATATCCTGTAATTAATAATTTTCCTAATTGGCAGGTATTTATATCATTTCCTGTTGATCACTGCCACAGATAATTTCTAAATAAATATTTCTATTTATATACCTTTAAGTATTGGTGCTTTTACTTTGTTGGGACAGATTCTGAGAAACGGAGTTGCAAGACTAAAAGAATGATTATTTTGATTTTGAAAAGATATTGCCAGAATACTGATAAATATGTTTTTTATAGCCTTTTTGAAAAACTGTATATGACAATCAGTGTCATTAGTTTTGTACGCTTTGCCAGTCTAGCAGGTGTAAAGGAATAATTCATCATTGCTTCAGTTTCTTTCCCACTTCCAAAAATGTTGAACATCTTTTCATGATACAGATCAGTGGGACTTGATTTCCTAATATTTTTAATATTAAACCATCCTACATTATATTCATTTCAAATTATTTCATCTTAGTTTAGTAGAACCTGTGTAAGTTGACCACTGAAGGGACTGTAACAGACAACATATGGAGGCGGTTAACATAAGGAACTAGGCCTACTATACTGATACCTACATATGCATGTCTGGTCTTTGAAAATTAGGTCAACTTAAGGAGGTGGTCACTGTAGGGAGGTGGTCAGCTATAGAGGTTCTACTGTATTATATTCTCTTGTCCTTCATGATTTCCATCTTTCTTTTTTTAATTTTTGTATAAAATTTAATGTATTACTTTTGCTTGATTTTTTTTTTTTTTTTAGGCTAACATGTTAAGAGAAGTTTCAGAAAATGCTACTACTTTTTTTAAAGTAAAGTTAGCAGTGGTTCTCAAATGAATTTATCTTACCTCACAAAAATCTTCTATCTCAAACCCTCTTTAACTCAACTTTTATTTCTTTTTTTTTTTTTTTTTTTTTTTTGTAGAGACAGAGTCTCACTTTATGGCCCTTGGTAGAGTGCCGTGGCCTCACACAGCTCACAGCAACCTCCAACTCCTGGGCCTAAGTGATTCTCCTGCCTCAGCCTCCCGAGTAGCTGGGACTACAGGCGCCCGCCACAACGCCCGGCTATTTTTTGGTTGCAGTTTGGCCGGGGCCGGGTTTGAACCCGTCACCCTCGGTATATGGGGCCAGCGCCTTACTGACTGAGCCACAGGCGCCGCCCTCAACTTTTATTTCTTAAAGGGGTTGGAAATAGGAGATACCAGGAAACAACAGGATTTCTATCCTACTTATAAAGAAATATTCAGCTTTTTTTTTTTTAAATCCTCTAAGGAACCTAAAAGGAAGGATGTCTGTGAAGTGGGAAAGTTTTTAACCTGTTAGATAGTAAGTTAAAAGTGTCCAAGTGAGTATCAGTAATCCATTGCTAACAATGAAGAGTGGTAGGTAGCTTGACTAGATTTAAAACAAATATTTGAAGCTTTACTCCATAAATAAAAACTAGAACTTTGGTTGTCTTTGGCAAGATGTACTGGGTGGCTAGAGGATGAATGGGAAGGACACTTTTATGGCAAATCCTCTAGTACTTTTGATTTTTTAAAATACTGTGCCTATTTTTTAAACATCCTTTATTAGCTTTTTTTCAAAGGAAAATGTGTTTAAATTTAAAATAAATAAGCCTTATATCTAGACATGGGGTTCTACACTTTTATGTGTCTTATTAAAAAGTTTAACATAGGGTTTCTCAGCCTCAGCACTATTGACATTTAGGACTAGATTATTCTTTATTATTATTCTTTGTTGTTCAGGAATTGTTCTTTACATTGTAGGATATTCAGCATCATCCTTGGCTTCTGTCTACTAGAAGCCAGTAGTAACCCCTCAGTTCCATTTTGACAACCAAAAATGTCTCCAGATCCTACCAGATACCCCTGGGTAGGGGAATGAGGGAGTAAACTCACCCCAAATTGAGAACTATTGACTATCCCAGCTTGAAAAATATTGATTGTAGGAACTGTACTAGTCTTTGTACTGTAGTGTTAATATTTAAATACTTTGATTTAGAATTGAATTGTGTTGCATTTTAGGGGAAAAAATAACTAGCATTGTGATTAAGTGACCCCCAAGGTCACCTGGTAAGTTAGTGGTAAAGCTAGAATTCAGATTCCTGCTACTCTATCTTGTGCTTTTTCCTTCATACTTTAAAAAGTTCTTTTCTAATAGATTTTTCTAAATAAGACTTTACAGAAATGATACCCTACTTCAATTACATAAAGCTGCATATAGTTTTTTTTCAGGTTTTATATATTCATAAAGCATTTATTTTATTCTTAACAGACACAAAATGATTTCATGGTTATCTGCAATGTTGCAAAAATCTTAGAACTAGTTGTACCACTGATGGAGCATCCAAGTGAAACTTTCCTTGCCACTATTGAAGAAGATCTAATGAAGCTTATCATCAAATATGGCATGACTGTAAGCATCAGTTTACCATTTCTATATTTATATATAATTTGAAAATGATAACTTGTAAAATATACATCAGAATTAACTTCCTATATATTATACTTTTAGGTAAATATTTGCAGGGAGCTAAATTTTTTAAATAGTTTTATGTAAATGATGACATTTTACTTTTAACTTTTATGTAAATGATGACCTTTTCTATATCTTTTAGGTAGTGCAACATTGTGTGAGCTGTCTTGGGGCTGTTGTAAATAAAGTGACACAAAATTTTAAATTTGTATGGGCTTGTTTCAATAGATACTATGGTAAGTTCAATGCCTTATTTTTAAAATTATTCTGCTCCGTCCTACAATATATCCAGCTCATTTTAAACAAACATGATGATAAAAGGCTAGAATCAAGGAAACTCTAGGTGTGATTGTCCTTCATGAGCCATTCTCAGAAGTAATATTTTCTAGAGAATCTTTTGTAAAATTGTCTTAAGAACCCACTATGATTACTTCAGAAATTTATCTCCTTATAAGTAAAAATTGGTTAAGTTTTCTGCCCAGTACATAAAGTAACATTTATTGATTTATCTATTTTTATTTATTTATTTTTTGAGACACAGTCTCACTGTGTCACCTGTTTAGAGTGCCGTGAGCTCACAGCAGCCCTTTGGGCTTGAGCCTCAGCCTTCCCAATTGCTGGGACTATAGGCATGTACCACTATACCTGGCTAGTTTTTCTATTTTTAGTAGAGACAGGGTCCCACTCTTGCTTAGGCTGGTCTCAAACTCCTAAGCTCAAATAATCCACTGGCTTTGGCCTCCCAGAGTGCTAGGATTATAGGCATGAGCCACCACACGTGGCCTAAAGTAAATTTAAATAATTTTTCTTACATTAGTTCTTTTAAGCTATAAACAAGAGTGCCCTGATAATTCTAGGCATATTTAATATTTAAAACTATTGTAAAAATCATAATTCAGAAGTATAATTATTTGAATATAGTAATTTTAAAATAAAGAGTTTATTATAGATAAATATTTATTTTTATTAGGTGCCATTTCAAAATTAAAAAGTCAGCACCAAGAAGACCCAAATAATACTTCACTTCTAACAAACAAACCAGCACTTCTTAGATCCCTTTTCACTGTTGGAGCACTGTGTCGACATTTTGATTTTGATCTGGAAGATTTTAAAGGCAACAGTAAGGTAAAATATTACTTAGAATACTGTAAAGTATAGAACTCTGTGAGCTGAGATTGACTGTAATGATCCAGAATGAAAGCAGCATTAAAATAGTCTGTTTCAGTTAGAATTCTGAAAACGGCGCTACTCAAATCCTGATCCTTGGTTTGGCTGCTGGTCCATAAACTGTTACTGGTATATAACAAGATATGACATTTCCATGATAAGTTGTATCGGCTTTGTAACAGTAGGCATGCTGTTGAGATCAATAGCTGCCTTCTTTTTCTTTCTGGGTTTTTTTTCTTTTGTTTGTTTTTGTTTTTTTCCCAGTTTTTGGCCCGGGCTGGGTTTGAACCCACCACCTCCGGCATATGGGGCCAGCGCCCTACTCCTTTGAGCCACAGGTGCCACCCATGTTTTTTTTTCTCCATGAAGGGAGCAGTGCATCGATTTATGTTCTGGCAAAAGCTGCTTTCCCACAAACTGCTACTTTAATGCTACTGTTCTAAAATAAATGGAAATGGTGACTTATTTTTCAGTAATATTAACACATGGGAAGTCTCATTGTTTGCCTTTAATTATTTTTATTCTTTTATACTTGAAAATTGGTCTAAATTACTCTTCTTGAATAATGTGATTTATTTCCTCATTAGGTTAACATAAAGGATAAAGTACTTGAACTATTGATGTATTTTACAAAACATTCAGATGAAGAAGTACAAACAAAAGCTATCATTGGTCTGGGTAAGTTAAGTCTAAATTCCTTTGAAATTTTTAGACGTTTGAGAGGTGGAGCAAATTTTTAACTATTGTGAGTCTAAATTGGTTTATTTAAGTATGTTTCTATTAGCAGTAGGATCTGGTGCATGCAATGTAGGATTAGGGGTTCAAACTCCTGGGATGCATTCTTGCTATAGCCTGTGACTTCCTGGGTAACCTTGAGCAAGCCACTTAACTTGTTTGTTCATCAGTTTCTTCATTAGTAAAATAGAGACAACTGCCTTATCCCTACTTCAGAGTATCTTAATTGTTTATTAAAGCACCGTAATAAAGAAAGATAATATACAAGAAGTCTATGCTATTTGCCTTTTTTTTTTTTTTTTGAATGTGAGACAGACTCTGTCACTCTGTCACCAGACTGGACTGCAGTGACATGGTCATAGCTCACTGCAACCTCCAACTCCAAGCCTTAAGCTGACCTTCTGTCTCAGTCTCCCGAGTAGCTAAGCACATGCCACTATGCCCAGTTAATTTTTTTTTCTTTTTTGTAGAGATGAAATCACACTGTTGTCCAGGCTGGTCTCAAATTCTTTGGGCTCAAGTGATCCTCCCTCCTAAGCCTCCCAAAGTGCTGGGATTAGAGGTGTGAGCCATCACACCTGCCTTTGTTTGCATATTTTTTAATTGTTCTTTTTCATTGTTAAACTTTATCACTACATTTGGCTGCCACTTCTAGTTAAAACAATGAACAGTCTACAGACTTCTTTTTGTCTAGAAACAAATGGTAATCAACAGGAACAGTTTAGAGATATGCCTGTTTTGATACTGTCTTTCAAGGAAGCATTGATGTAATCAAAACATGTTTTGTATATGGTTAGGTCTATGTGGCTTATCTAGAAAGGAATTAGAATATGTGGTAATGGGAAGAGAGTAGCATTAAAGTATCTGAATAATGCATTAAAAAATATGTAAGGAAAAATCTGGGTTTTTGGTTTTTGTTGTTACTTGTTTTGTGCAAATACAGTTGGCCCTCCATATCCACGGGTTTCACATCTGTGGATTCAAGAAACTGAGAATTGAAAATATTCAGGAAAAAAAATTAGGTCTGTACTGAATATGTACAGATTCTTTTCTTCCTTTTTTTTTTTTTAAAATTTCCCAAGACAGAGTTCCATTTAGTTGCCCTCGGTAGAGTGCCATGCCATCATAGCTCATAGCAACATCAAACTTTTGGGCTCAAATGATCCTCTTGGCTCAGCTCACAGGTAGCTGGAACTACAGGCTCCCACCACAATGCCTGGCTATTTTTAAACACAGGATCTTGCTTTTGCTAAGGCTTGGTCTCAAATTCCTGAACTTAGCAATTACCTGCCTCAGCCTCCCAGAGTGATGGGATTACAGGCATGAGCCACTTCACCAGGCCCAAGGGTTTTTTTGTCATTCTTAAACAGTAACAGTATAACAGCTATAAACATAGTATTTATATTATAAGTAATCTAGAGATGATTTAAATTATACAAGAGGATGTGCATAGCCTATATGCAAATACTATATCATTTTATGTTAGGGACTTGAGCATTCACAGATTTTGGTATCTCCAAGAGTCCTAGAACCAATCCCCTGCAGATACTGAAGGATGACTCTATATGTAAAGCTAAGCTTAATAACTTAATTGGAAATTTAATTTTCTTAGCATTACTAAGGTTTATAATTAACATGCAAGGGGAGGTGTTTGCATTTCAGTCTATTGAACAAGAATGAGTAATAACAGATTCTGAGTTGCCCAAACCTCATTAAATTATTAATGATATCTAAATAAATTTAAATGCTATTACTATATTCCTCCTTTTCCCCTTGAGAGTATTGCTTAGAACACATTTAGTAAAAATTCAGGTGTCATTTAAGCCAATATGTATATGGCTTAAAATATTCTGCTTAGACATAACTAATATGGAGTGGCAAAACTAATAGTGTTACAGCTAATTCAGAGAATAAATAAATGAAGTTTGTTTGTTTGTTTTGAGACAGAGTCTCTATTGAGGGCAATATAATAGAGTGCCATAGCATCACAGCTCACAGCAACCTCAAACTCTTGGGCTTAAGCAATTCTCTTCCCTCAGCCTCCCAAGTAGTTGAGACTACAGGTGCCCACCACAACACCCAGCTATTTTTTTTTTTTTTTTTTTTGTTGCAGTTATTTAGCTGTTATTAAGCTGGCTGTTTTTAGAGACGTGGTCTCACTCTTGCTCAGGCTAGTCTCAAACCCATGAGCTCAGGCAAACCCATCTGGACCTCCCAGAGTGCTAGGATTACAGGTGTGAGCCACCATGTGCCTAGCCTATAAATAAAGGAAGTTTTGTTTGTTTGTTTATTTTAGAGACGGAGTCTCACTTTGTCACCCTCTGTAGAGTGCTGTAGTGTCACAGCTCACAGAAACCTTTAGCTCTTGGGCTTAGGCAATTCTCTTCCCTCAGCCTCTCGAGTAGGTGGGACTACAGGTGCCTGTCACAATGCCTGGCTATTTTTTTGTTGCAGTTTGGCCAGGGCCAGTTTCAAATCCGCAACTCTTGGTCTATGGGGCCAGTGCCCTACTCACTGAGCCACAGGAGCTGCCCATAAATGAAGTTTTAACTTAAAAATGTAGCACTATCCAGAAAACAATGCCTCTTTTTATTATTTATTTATTTATTTATTTAGGAGACAGAGTCTCACTTTGTTGCCCTTGGTAGAGTGTGTGGCATCATAATTCACAGCAACCTCTTCCCTCATGGTCTCTAGTAGCTGGGACTGTAGGCACCCACCACAGCGTCAGGCTATTTTTTAGAGACAGGCTCTCATTCTTGCTTAGGATTCTGAACTCCTGAGCTGAAGCAATCCACCCTCCTCAGCCTCACAGAGTGCTAGGATTACAGGTGTGAGCCACAACACCCACCCAGAAAATAGTGCCTCTAGACCAGTTATCAAAAGGTATCTTGCATGGGCCATACTTATCCTGAGTGACTTTGGGCTACTTACTTGATCACTCTATGCTTTGAGTTTAGCTTGTTGTTTGATATGAGTAATACTTGCCATTTTCAGAGAACTTCATTTTTCTCAAATAAATAGACATACATTATATTCCAATAAGCATGGATAATAATATTATAATTCTATTTATTAACCAGTGGTTATAGAATTCAGCATTATGGCCTTACTATACCATCTGAGAAAGAAATGAAAGATACTTTGGTTCTGGTTTTGGAATTATTTCATTTCATCAAGTGAATATATTTTAATGTTTTTTAAAATAATGTTAATGTAACACCTTCTAAGGATCTGGAAAATGTTTGTAGACATTACTTCTTAAATCCTAAAACATCCCCTTGAGGTAGGTGGGTGGTAAATATTATTATCCCCATTTTACAGATGGAGAATTGAGGCACAGAGAGATTTATGTGACTCACCTAAGGTCATACTACAAGTCAGTGGTGGAGCCAGGAATAGAATCCAAGACTCCTGACTCCTAATCCACTCCCTTAGCCAGTAGGCCCTGCTCCCTCCTCAAGGTTTCCTCTTGTGTGAAATTCTCCTTTGAAATGCAATTTCTTGTTTTTAATTCATGGGGAAAGAAGTACCTGCTCTCTGATACTTCTCTAGGTAAGGCCAACAGCATATTCTTCCAGTCATTTCAAGTTTTTTAATTTTTTTGAAATTAGGAGTTCTTTATATAATTATTAACATTTTCATTAAGTGTTATATTTAATTTTAATGTGAATATATGAAGAGTTTTTTCCCTCTCCCCTAGGATTTGCCTTTATTCAGCATCCAAGCCTAATGTTTGAACAAGAAGTGAAGAATCTATATAATAATATTTTATCTGATAAGAACTCCTCAGTAAATTTAAAAATACAAGTGTTAAAAAACCTCCAGACCTACCTACAAGAAGAGGATACACGTATGCAGCAGGCAGATAGAGACTGTAAGTGAAATGTTTTTAAATTTCATAGTACAGCTAAAGTCATGCTACTGTAAGATTCATTTCTTTAGATCAAATATCTAAATTTCCTATGTATTGAAGGAATTCATTAAATGGGAGTCCTTATGCTAAGGTCGTAACTAGGCTTTAGAGTATTATTAAACTCCCTAAAATAGTTGAAGCTTTATGTGTCTGTAAACATTAACATGTTTTGAGGGAGGAGAGGGATTATAGTTTTCATAAAATTCTGAGGGGCCTCTGATGCAGACCAAAATAAACGAACAATAAAAAGATTAAAAACTATGGAGATAGAACACAGCTGTATGCTCGGCATCCATAGCACAGTGGTTATGGCGCCAGCCACGTACACCAAGGCTGCCAGGTTTGAACCCAGCCTGGGCCTACTAAACAATGACAACTGCAACAACAGCAAAATAGCCAGGTATTGTGGCTGGTGCCTATAGTCCCAGCTACGTGGGAGGCTGAAGCAAGAGAATTGCTTAAGCCCAGGAGTTTGAGGTTGCTGTGAGCTATGATGCCACAGCGCTCTACCGAGGGCAACATAATAAGACTCTGTCTCAAAAAAAAAAAAAAAAAGAACACTAGCTGTAAATATTTAGTCAAGTGAGTATTTATACTGATAATGTGTTTACCCTTTGTTTCATTTTGTAGGGAAAAAGGTTGCAAAACAGGAAGACTTAAAAGAAATGGGTGATGTTTCCTCAGGGATGAGTAGTTCCATCATGCAGCTTTACCTCAAACAGGTGCTTGAGGCATTTTTCCACACCCAGTCAAGTGTACGCCATTTTGCCCTAAATGTCATTGCATTGACTCTAAATCAAGGTCTTATTCATCCAGTTCAGGTAAGCATGTTCTACAGCAGTAGCACCTACTATTAGAGCCAGATTAGTTGTCATTTGAAGACACTGCGATTAAAGAATAAGTAGTTTCTTACTTCTCTTAATATTTAATCTTTTTTGTCCTAATCTCTTAAAAATCCAAGTTTAACAATCTTTTAAGTTATCATTAGTGCAGAATACCCATATATTCATAATGTCTCTTATTAAGCAGACTTTTCAATTTCTGTTTGTAGAACATGTACTCGAATCATTTTTCTAAGTAGAGGTAGTGGTTTTGTTTTATATACCTTTACTCCTAAGAATGTCATGAGGGTTAACTTGGTTTAAAAATATCATCCATTTGACAGTGTGGAATTTGAATCCACAGAAAAGTATATAATCTGAGCTCAGTTTCTTCATCTTTAAGTTAAAGGTAACATTGGCTACCCAACACATTACAGCCTTGATATGAAGACAAAATGCTACAATAAAGACATTAATATTACTGAAGGTGGGCAGGCAGTGCTAATATACCACCATCTGATGGCCAGGAGAGTGCCATAGGCCACAAAAGTAAATTTATTAAATAACCAAAGTATATATTCTCCAAGATTTTTATTTTGACTATATTTCATGGAACTTTTTAAAAAAATTATGCTGTATTTAAATATGCTGTGGTCTTCCCTGCATCTTGAAACAAAGCACATTGATATTTAGCCTATTCTTCATGACTCAGGGTGATCATCATCAAGATCACTTATTATAGCATACAACAGTGCGTTGAGACTCTCACCTTTCTGAAATACTTAGGGATCTTTGGTGGGTGCCTTTTATTATTATGTCTACTTTTTTAAACATTTAAATTTCACACTAATTCCAAAAATGGCACAATGTATTCCTTGGAACTCTTTACCTATGTTCATCATTTGTTAGCTTTTTGCCACATTTGCTTTATGTCTTTCTATACATCTACTTTTTTCTAAATCATTTGATAGTAAGTTTCAGATATTCTGATTCTTTACCTTTAAACACTTAAGCATGTATTTTCTACTCCCCTCTACCTTTCCCCTGAGACGGAGTCTCGCTCTGTCACCTGGGCTAGAGTGCAGTGACATCATCACAGTTCCCTGTAATCTCAGATTCCTGGGATCAAGCAATTCTACTTGCTTCATCCTCCTGAGTAGCCAGGACTGCAGGCATGCGCCACCATGCCCTGTGATTTTTTTTTTTTTTTTTTTTTTGTAGAGACAGTGTCTCATTCTTGCCCAGGCTGGTATCAAACTCTTGGCCTAAACCAATCCTCCCACTTCATTGTTTTGTATCATCTAATTTTAAACATCTAAGAGTGCTAGGATTACAGGCATTAGCCACTGTAACCAGCCTTCAGCATGTATTTTGTAAGACAAGGAAATAAAACCATACAAAACCATAATGAGTCATTAAATTTAGCAAATTTAATATTAACACAGTATTATCTAACATATAATAGTCCATTTTCAGATTTTGTTAAGACCGTAGTGTTATTTATAGGTTTGTTTTTGTTTCTTGTTCTGATACTTAATCCATGATCATTCATTTTATTTAGTGCCATGTCTGTATTTTAAAGATGTTTTATATTTGTTTTTTTCTGGCCTACTTATATTCTTTTTCTCAGATTCATTTAACATGGTAGTGGTATTTCTTAATTTCAGACATACAATGAATATAGCTGTTACCAACTCTCTGATCCTTGAAGCCACATCTGAAATCCATTCTGTGAAAAAGAATTTTCTATTTTCCTAGCTTTGAGTATGGAAAACAAAGTATTATTTACACTGTATTATCTTTACAAACCAAATTCATCCAACTTGAAAAATTATTGGTTTATGCATTTGTAGTGTATATCATAATCTTGAGTGGATAGTCTTTGTGTGTGAATACTTTTTTTAAACTTTAAATTTACATTAAAATTCTTTAAATTTCACGACACCAGTATTTTTGCTGATGTTCCAGTGCTTTAGTGCTTTAACATAAATCTAAAGATTTCTTAGTTTTAAGAAAATACTAAAACATCCTTTATAGAAAAGCCTATAAGCTTAAATTCATATATCTCAAACATACAACAAGTTTGGACATGTGTCAAGATACATGAAAAGCTTTTACTACTTGATATCTCATAAATCTTTTATTTTCATTTCCAGTGTGTGCCATATTTAATTGCTATGGGCACAGACCCAGAACCTGCTATGCGGAATAAGGCTGATCAGCAGCTTGTGGAAATAGACAAAAAATATGCCGGATTCATTCATGTATGTATTTTCAAATTGTATTACCTAATTTTAAATATCTTTCTTTAGTAAATATCTTGCTCATATTCATAATTAGAATAAAATGTTTTGCTTAGTACTTATCTTCTAAATATGCACCTAAGTCTGTCTCCTGAGTTATTTATTCTAGTTTAAAATTTACTCTAATATTGGACTAGAGGTGACAGTCTAGCAAGCACCTTGGACTAAAAATCAGGAAGTGTGGGTTTTAGAGCGTACTATGTGATCTTGGCTGCAGCGACTCTGCTGGGCTTCACATTTTCTTTTGTAAAATGAGGATCTCCAGTTTTCCTTCTAGCACTTTATTCTGTGATTTTATTATTTTAAATAAGAAAACCAAATAAAGAAGTGACCCTCAGAATATAATGTTCAATGTGTATCTGTAATTTGACTCAATTTCCTTAACAAAAATGAGGTTTTATTGATTTCAGATGAAAGCAGTGGCTGGTATGAAGATGTCTTACCAGGTACAACAGGCAATCAACACATGCCTAAAAGATCCTGTAAGGGGTTTCAGACAAGATGAATCCTCAAGTGCTTTGTGTTCACATCTTTACTCCATGATCCGTGGAAACCGCCAACACAGACGAGCCTTCCTTATTTCTTTACTGAACCTCTTTGATGACACAGCAGTAAGCATACAAACTTATTGTTTTAAGAAAATAAATTTTCTAGAAATGTTATGACTAAATAGTTACTATTTTTAAAATATTACAATTTTAGTATGTGATGGTGACTTTATTAAATGTGTTTCCTTAATCCACTAAGTTATTTAGAAGGTATATAGTCAAAATTGCGAACATATCTTTATATAAGGCACATCACTAAACTGTCACTTTGAGAATAGATTACCTAAATAAATAAATAAAATTAATTTCTCATTTCTGTACAATTCAAAAATGTTTTGGGCTGCTTTATATCCCTTGTCCAACATTGCTTCCTTAATGAAGAGCCTCTTTTGTCCAGAGTAGTCCCTTCTTATCCTCAAGGATATGTCCCAAGACCCTTCCAGTAGATGCCTGAAACCATGAATAGGAACAAACTCTGTGTATACAGACAGTCATGTGCTGCTTAATAGGGATACATTCTAAGAAATGTATAGCTAAGCAATTCCATCATTGTGCAAACAGCATAGAGTCTACTTACACAAACCTAGGTGACATAGCCTACTACACACTTGGGCTACATGGGATAGCTAGTTGCTTCTAGGCTACAAACTTGTACAGCATGTTAAGGTACTGAATACTGTAGATAGTTGTATATAGTGATAAATATTTGCTTATCTAAACTTAGCTAAACATAGAAAATAGTAAAATAAAGTATTTGTAATAACATGCTGTAATAAAAGTTATGTGAATATGGTGTCTTTCTCTCTGAAAATATTGTATTGTACTCACCTATCTTTAGACCTCAATTGACCATGAGTACTGAAACTGTTGAAAGGGAAACCATGAATAATGAGGAGCTGCTATAATTACAGTTTTGACACATTTGGCTATTGTGCAAGTTACACTGACCAGGACCATAAGCTAAGAAAACAGAATTCCTTTTTTGTTTGTTTGTTTACCTTTTAATTTATTTTTTTATTCAGGTATTTATTTAGCGCCTGATGTGTGCCAGTCATTGCATTGTGCTAAGAAGTTAGAAAATAAAATATTAAAAACAAACATGGGGGCGGCACCTGTGGCTCAAAGGGGTAGGGTGCTCGCCCCATATGCCGCAGGTGACGGATTCAGGCCCAGCCCCAGCCCCAGCCAAAAACTGCCAAAAATAATAATAATAAAAATAAAAATAAAATAAAATGTGGCTGCCTTTAAAAAAAAAAAAACATGGTATCTGCCTACCTAAAGTTTACAGATTGAGTCTGTGTGTATACCAGCTTTGAAAAAAGAGATTTTTTCCTTATTTTAATTACTTGTTTAGCTTGACACCAGATTTTCATGATAAAGCAAAATTGTAATTAGCAGGGTATAGATAACTTATTAGACCTGTTCTTTTTAAGTCCTGCATGAAATGTTTAGATATATGAACTAGCAATTAAATATATTACATCTAATCTATTTTGGAAATGTCTAAAATATAATTTATCATTATTATCAATATTAAGCTTGCATGTGTGTAGGACACTATGCTAAGAGTAGAAAATGGTATCATGTAGTGCTATTGCCCTTTCAAGGTGTAGGGATAGAACCCAAAGAAAATAGTGATTAAGGTTACTATATCCTGAGTGTCTAGTGCTTCGTATTGACGATAACTGCTCTAGTCTTTGTCTCTCTCATGAGCTTCATCCCTATGTGGTTTCACTGCCTGCTCTATGTCACCAACTAGATGTTCTGTCATCAACATTTGAAATGCTAAACTGGAAATCCAGCTTTATAATGTAGCGCTTTCTTCTGACTCCCTCCAACAAAGGATGTCAGAAGAGGAACAAATCATTGAAGGCCTAGAGGAATTAGATGAGAGAGAGCTACTGTATAAAGTAGGAGGGAGGAGTATGTTCCAGGCAGAGGTAAAAATGTGAATAGAAATGCAAAAATAAGAATGTGTGACATATAATGAATAGATTATTACTCGACTGAGTTAGAACATATTGAGGCATAATGTATGGAAAATCCTGTAAACAGTGGAAAATCAGTGAGAGTGTTTGATGAGAACAGATGTCAAAGTGCATTTCAGGAATGTGAATTTCTCAAAATTGTGTTAACACTGGAGGTAATAATTATTGGCATGATGACAACACTAGGGGGAAAAAAGAATGGATAGTACAAAAGAAGAAATGTTGTAAGTAAGGAATAAATTAAATGAGACTGTAAAAAGAATAGTCAAAGGATAACAGATAAGTATTTTCATCTAGAACACCCGAGAGAATAAGGCTGGAGAAGGATATAGAAGGGGAATAAAGAGCTAGGAAGAGAAACTAAGGAAGACTGTTTCAGGAGGGGCATGGTGGCTCATGCCTATGATTCTAACACTCTGGGAGGCCGAGCCGGACGGATCACTTAGCCCAAGAGTTTGAGATTGCTATGAGCTGTGATGCCAGGGCACTCTACTGACGGTGACAAACAGCCTGTCTAGAAATAAAAGAAAGTTTCAGGAAGGAAAGGATAGATTAAGCATCAGATGCTACTGAGAAGACAAGGAGAATGAAAACTAAAAGATAAGGTGAGATGATTGCTGAAGCATTCAAGCAGTGAGGGACAAAAACAGATTTTAATGTAAGAGTAGTGGAGAAAACATAGGAGGAGCTGTCTGTTCTTTTAAGAAGTTTGAATTTTAGAAGAAAGAACAATATAGGACTTCTATGACCAAAGTTGAGGAATTTCTGAGTTTTGAATTTATTCAGGTTTATTTAGTTTTAGTGGGGGAAAAAAAACACACACATATATATAACCTACATGCTACAGGTGAAAAAATGCACAGAACCCTACTCATCTGTAATTCAGTTACACACAGTTACTATTCCACCCTCATTTAGGTAGCCATTATAAGTACTAGTATGTGGGTTAAAACCCCCAAAATTCACATATACATATGTACATGAATTACAGTGTTATAATTAATAGATGAGTAGGGTTTTGTGCATTTTTTCACCTGTAACATGTAGTAGGTATTGATACATATTTTAAAATAAATACAGGGTATCACTAAAGTTGCCATATGTATGGGAAAATGTAGTTAAATGTACCTTTATTTACAAAATATTCATTACAAAATTTTACAAAGAAGTGGCCAAAATGTAGAAAATATTTTGTAAATAAAGGTATGTTTTGCTATAATTTCACATTTTCCCAATGTATGGCAACTTTAGGGGCAACTTTGAGGGACACCCTGTAGAGTGAGGGTAATATTCTTGTGAATAGTCATAGTAAGTTTACTCCATCCGTCCAGTGGGATTTTTGTTGTTGCTAGTGCTGGTGTTGGGTTCTATGTTTGTGGATGGTAGGAGGGAGTATTTTGTGGTTGCTATTCTTTTTTTTTTTTTTCCTTGAGCTGTAAATATTTAATGCTTTTCTCTTTTTCTTCCATATAATCATGAAATGCCAAAAGTCTCTATTTAAGATAATCTTTCGGGTGGTGCCTGTGGCTCAGTCGGTAGGGCGCCGGCCCCATATACCGAGTGTGGTGGGTTCAAACCCGGCCCCAGACAAACTGCAACCAAAAAAAAATAGCCGGGCCTTGTGGCGGGTGCCTGTAGTCCCAGCTACTCGGGAGGCTGAGGCAAGAGAATCGCTTAAGCCCAGGAGTTGGAGGTTGCTGTGAGCTGTGTGAGGCCACGGCACTCTACCGAGGACCATCAAGTGAGACTCTGTCTCTACAAAAAAAAAAAAAGATAATCTTTCTTAACCCGAACAACTAGTAGTAGCCATAATTTTTCTCTTAAATTTTGCCTACCTCAGAGTTTTTATAACTTGAACCTGTTAGCACTGTCAGAACTACTCCAGCATTCTAAATTACATATACAGAGGAAACTGACAAATGTTTTATGAGTATGTGAATTTGGGGGTTTTTTTAACCCACATATTTATCACTTATAATTGCTACTTAAATGAGGGTGAAATAGTAACTGTGTGTAACTGATCTCCATATGGGTTAAACTCTGAGAAGCATAGTAGCATAATTAATGAACTTACATGTGTACTTTCTGATGTGGTTATGGATTCATCAAAAAGATTCCATATACTCTGTAAGAAAACTTCAAGGACTTTCACTTGGGTACAATGAAAAATTTCACCTCTTCCCTCTTGAGGTAGCATGGTGTTAGTCATTATAAAATCTCCTAAAATGGGTTTAAGATTACTTTATAAAATCTGTTTTTCTTGCTCTTTCTCCCTTTTTCTTATACCTCTCCCACCTGCCTTTTCCCATCCCCCATTTTTCTCTTCCTTTCCCTTCCTCATCTCTTTCTGTCTGTGTCAGTCTCTCTCTCTTTTCTGTCCCCATCTGTCTCTTTCTAACAATTACCGAGGTAAAAATACCCTGTAATATTTTTTTCTGAAAAAGCTTTTTGGATGGGCATCTAGATTATCCACTAAACATGTGTACCTTTTTTTTTTTTTAATTTACAGAAAACAGAAGTGACTATGCTCTTGTATATAGCAGACAATCTAGCCTGTTTTCCATACCAGACACAGGAAGAGCCATTGTTTATAATGCATCATATAGACATTACACTCTCAGTTTCTGGTAGTAACCTACTGCAGTCATTCAAGGAGGTAAGTTACACACATTACTATTCTTAATGAATCTATCAAAGTGCAGACATGCTGTTCAGTGTTTTTCATTATTCTTTTTATTCTTGTCACAGGTATATAAAAATTTTTCTAAATGAACTTAGAATTGGGAGAGGTAATTCTGGGCAGCACTTGAATTGGGAGAAGTGGGTTACCATATTATTCCTATTTGCAAAGATCTAAAACCATTCTACTTCTTGATTACTAAGGGTCAACTTTTTATACCTAAACAGGTTGTTCTGTTGATAAGCCATCCTGCTTACTTCTCTCACTTCAAGCCCTGACCTTAAGTGTTTAGTGTCCATTCATATATCCACTTAAACCCCATTTTAGAAGCACCTTTGCCATTCTATAAATCTTGTTATGTTGTAGGTTACAACATTACACATGAAGATATATAAAGATAATTAGATAGCTTATTTACAAGGAAACAGAAAAGGAAATGAAATTTGATCTCCTTATCCTTCAACAACAGCATAATAATGGAGTTGGCATATTGTGTGCCTAAAATCTTTACTAAAGTTCTCATTATAAATCCTACATGTTTTCTGTCAATGGTTTTTAAGAGAAAGTGTAATTAGTTTAATTATAAAAATACCTGATACAGCGCTAACATATTGAGTGCTCAGTAAATTCTTTACCAATTTAATGGAATAGTCTCAAGTGCCTGATAATACAAATAATCTCCTTTTATGATGAAATTTGCAGTGCTCAAAACTCAGCCTTTACTCAGTAAAATTAGTAAATCAGGGAAATTATTTTAGATAATTCCTAAGAGCTAGAATTTCAGAGGTCTCTAAACTTTTTCTTAAAGCATGGACCACAGACCAGCAGCACCAGACTCACCTGAGAGCTCGTTAGAGCTCTAGAACCTCAGACCCTACCCCAGACCTGCTGAAACAAACTTTGCATTTTTAACAGAATCTCTAAAATATTAACATACACATTAAAGCTTGAGACGTTAATAATTTTCGAAGAACTTTAGTCATTGTGTTCTCTTGCTACCTCATTGTTGTGGGTACTCATGTAAATGTTTGTCCTGTTAATTTAGCCCTTACGTTTTAAATAATTGTTCCTATAATTTGGTCCTCCCTCACTTGCTTAAACCAAGCTGGCTTTTTTTTTAAGAGCTAGTATCTTCATAAAGTACAAAGAAATAGGATTTAAATATTTAAATAGGATTTAACTATTTCAAAAAGTTGCATATTATCTTACTGAGAAGTTCTTGAAAAGGGAGACTTTGATAGAAGCCAGGGATGTTCAAGTTATATTCTCATTTAAATTATAATTACTGCCTTTTCTCTATAATAGCTTATCCATGTATCAAATTGATACATTCATAACTAACTTATCTTTTACTACTGTCCATATAAGAAAATAGTCTCTGGGGCAGCGCCTGTGGCTCAGTGAGTAGGGCGCCGGCCCCATATGCCGAGGGTGGCGGGTTCAAACCCAGCCCCGGCCAAACTGCAACCAAAAAATAGCCGGGCGTTGTGGCGGGCGCCTGTAGTCCCAGCTACTCGGGAGGCTGAGGCAAGAGAATCGCGTAAGCCCAAGAGTTAGAGGTTGCTGTGAGCCGTGTGACGCCACGGCACTCTACCCGAGGGTGGTACAGTGAGACTCTGTCTCTACAAAAAAAAAGAAAAAAGAAAATAGTCTCTTTGAATGATATTTCAGAAGGGTACTTTTTGAGGGAATAGTTTCAGGAGAGGGAGTAGGTATTATATATGATTTCATTTAGTCTTAGAAACTAATTTTTTTTCTCCCAAGGATTACATAATGGTTTGTAATATTAGTTTAAGGAAGTTTTTTGAAGCTATTGAATGGAGCATACTTACATTTGTTAGTGGTATTTTGTTTTCATTGTTTTTCTAACTGAATAATTTTCTCTTTCAGTCTATGGTAAAGGACAAAAGGAAAGAGAGAAAATCATCACCTAATAAGGAAAATGAGTCAAGTGAGAGTGAAGAAGAAATTTCCAGACCTCGGAAATCACGGAAACGTGTTGATTCAGATTCAGATTCAGATTCAGAAGATGATATAAATTCAGTGATGAAATGTTTGCCAGAAAATTCAGCTCCTTTAATTGAATTTGCAAATGTCTCCCAGGGTATTTTATTGCTTCTGATGTTAAAACAACATTTGAAGAATCTCTGTGGATTTTCTGATAGGTAAGGTTATATAGTAGTGAGAGGAAAAATAACTTTGTTCAAATAATTAAGAAATATGAAACAGTCAGGGATGGTGGCTCATTCCTGTACTCCTAGCACTTTGGGAGACTGAGGCAGGAGGATTGTTTAAGGCCAAGAGTTTGAGACCCACCTGAACAGAAGTGAGATCCTGTATCTACAAAAAGAAAGAAAGAAAAGAAAAAGAAAAATTAGCCTCGTATGATGGCATGCAACTGCAGTCCCAGCTACTCAGGAGGGTGAGGCAAGAGGATAACTTGGGCACAGGATTTTGAGGTTACTGTGAGCTATGTTGGCATCACTGTACTGTGGCCAATGTGACAGAGTGAAATCTTATCTGAAAGCAACAATATATGAAACACAATTTGGTTTCCATTGCTTACTTTAATATTAGAAATACTCTTTTTTTAAAAAGGAGTTTTTTCCTTGTTGTTACTATGTAATATTTTGTTTTATGATAAGCCATAATTTATCCATTCTGTTACTGGAGAAAAAACATGTATTTACTTGGTGACAGTGCATTATAAATTAAATTAAAGAATTTGTTTTGTTGGTTTCCTTAAAAAGGTCTTATTAAAGAATCAGGCTAACTTTGAAGTAGATTATAAATATAAGTTTTTAAAGAGCTATGAAACTACAGTTGTATACCAACTAAGGCTGAGTTCTAACAAACCCAAATAGTCTTCAAAGTACTTTATAAAGTAAAAGATAGAAAAAATATTATTTTGAATACCATGTAATTTTACTAACCATTAGTTCTTAAAGGTACCTCTTTTCTGCCTCTCCCCATGGAGTTTTGGTTTTTCATACTCATTGAAACCTTAGATTAGAAATCATGAAGTCATATGTTAATAGGAGACAGATAATAGACTGGACCTGGTTAGTGGCTAACTGGAAAGAGTATGTTTCATGTAAATAGGTTTATTTACTGTCTTTTAAATGGAGCTTTCTCATGTTTCCATACTTTTTGCCACAGGAGAAGGTGGGCAGTATGTGGTTGGAGCTCCCACTTTTCAAAGATAACTAAAAATCTAGATTTTATGAGGAATATCTTCATGTTAAATGTCTGCTAATTCAGAATAGCTGGCTGAGTGTGGTGGTTCATGCATGTAATCCTATCACTTTGTGAGATTGAGGCAGGAGGATCACTTGAGGACTGGAGTTTGAGATCAAAATGACTTAAAACCTTATAAGGTCTTAGGGCAATGCAAGGAGTTGGAAAGAAAAAGCAGGGTTGCTCATAATCTGCAACAGGCTTATAAACAATCATTCTGGCTGCTGTACAGAGAATGAATAGATGAGGGATGCAAAATGTCAAAGAAGGTAAATGAATTAGGTGGTATTGAGCTTCCCTAGGGTCACTTTCAGAGTATTACAAAATAAAAATGAGAAACTAATTTTATTAAAGTGATGCTTCTTACCTACAATTTCATTTCTCCAAATATGATGCTTGTATCGATTCAGATATCTTTGTAAATTATTGGTTTATTTTCCCAAAACAGTAAAATCCAGAAATACTCTCCATCTGAATCTGCAAAAGTATATGATAAAGCGATAAACCGAAAAACAGGAGTTCATTTTCATCCAAAGCAAACACTGGACTTTCTGCGGAGTGATATGGCTAATTCCAAAATCACTGAAGAGGTGAAGAGGAGTATAGTAAAACAGTATCTAGATGTAAGTAATAAAACCAAAAGTAATTCTTTCTCATAAGGACTTTTTTGATCAGTAAATTTGGGGTACAGAGAAAAGGGCTAGCTATCTCCTCTACATTGAGTATGAGCTTTATAAACTATGAAGATTTTTTTTTCTATGTGATTTTAATGAGTTACCTGAAGCTTGCCTTTCCCATTACACCCCATTGCATCATAATTTTTTCTTAGAAAATAGCCTACTAATAATCTTATTTTAAGGAATGTAAAAGATTATACAGAAATATATGTGTGTGTTATTGTACTCAACTCCTAGTATTTGGTTCCAGAATCCCACAGATACCAAAATCTACATGCTCAAGTCCCTCATATAAAAGGACATAGTATTTTTGTATAACCTATGTACATCTTCCCACATACTTTTAAATCATCTGTAGATTAGAGATAGAAAATAGAGTAGAGTCTATCCTTTGGAATGAATGGGGAGTTAAGTATAGAGTTTCTGTTTGCAGTGGTGAAAAATCTCTGGCAGGGGTGGTGCTTATGGCTCAGTGAGTAGGGTGCCGGCCCCATACACCGGAGGTGGTGGGTTCAAACCCAGCCCCAGCCAAAAGAAAAAGAAAAAGCTCTGGCAGTGGTTAGTGGTAATGATTATACAACATTGTGAATGTACTTAATGCCAATTAATTGTACACATAAAATGGTTAAAGTAGTAAATTTTACATTATGCAAATTTTGAACAATAGAATAATTTTTTTAATTTTTTAATATCTGTAGAGGATTGTCCTAAAAAATTAAAAATAAAGTTTTATATTTTAATCTACTTACAGCAAGTAGCTGAACATAAATATAGTTTTTTTGTTTGTTTGTTTTTACAGTTTTTGGCCAGGGCCGGGTTTGAACACACCACCTCTGGTATATGGGGCTGGCGCCCTACTCCTTTGAACCATAGGCGCCGCCCAAATATAGTTTTTTGGATCAAGAATGAAAGCTGCACTGTGATCTTCATTGTTGTTTGGCAGGCCCAGGCTGGATTTGAACCCACTAGCTCGGGTGTATGTGGCTGACAGCCTAGCCGTGGAGCTACAGGCACTGAGCCTGCACAGTGATCTGCCTATTATTTGTGAACTTCGCAAACATTATACTCTGAATTAGAAAAATATTTTAGGCTGGGCATAGTGGTGCTGGTTTAACTCTGTAATCCTTTAAGTTAATCCTTAACTCGGGCGGCACCTGTGGCTCAAAGGAGTAGGGTGCCAGCCCCATATGCCGGAGGTGGTGGGTTCAAGCCCATCCCCGGCCAAAAACTGCAAAAAAAAGTTAATTCTTAATTCTTAACCTTATAATCCTAGCCCTCTGGGAGGCTGAGGCAGGTAGATCACCTGAGTTCAGGAATTTGAGACCAGCCTGAGCAGGAGTGAAAAATAGAAAAACCAGCTGGGTGTTATGGCAGATACCTATAGTCCCAGCTACCCAGGAGGCTGAGGTAAGAGGATCCTTTGAGCCTAGGAGTTTGAGGTTGCTGTTGAGCCATGATGCCAGAGCATCATGGCCTGGGTAACAGACTGAGACTCTTATCTCAAAAAAAAAAAAAAAAAAAATTTTTTTTTTTTTTTTTTTTTTAGTTCTCATTTAGAATTCTTTTCTTTCTTTCTTTTTTTTTTTTTTTTGAACAGTCTCACTGGGTAGAGTGCCATGGCATCATCATAGCTCATAGAAATCTCAAACTCCTGGGCTCAAGCTATCCTCCTGCCTCACTTTTTCTGTTTTTAGTAGAGACTGGGCTCTCACTCTTGCTCAGGCTGGTCTGGAACTCCTGAGCTCAAGCCATCCACTGCACCCAGCTTCATTTAGAATTCTTAAACACCCTTCCTCTTGTATCCTCTTATCCCAGCAGAAAACAAAGAGAGCAGAGAACTAAAAGATGTAACTAGTCATTCTTATTTGAAATATTTACTTAAAACTCTGAATCAATATCATTTTTTTGTAGTTCAAACTTCTCATGGAACATCTGGACCCTGATGAAGAAGAAGAAGAAGGGGAGGTGTCAGCTAGCACAAATGCTCGGAACAAAGCAATTACCTCGCTGCTTGGAGGAGGCAGCCCTAAAAATAATACAGCAGCAGAGACAGAAGATGATGAAAGTGATGGGGAGGATAGAGGCGGAGGCACTTCAGGGGTGAGGCGGAGGAGGAGTCAACGTATTTCGCAGCGTATTACGTAAAATGATTTTTATGTGCTTATATATGTCAGTCTATTAAATGTACACCAAGTAATGTAATACGAGAAAACATTTTGTAGATAGAGATTCTCTACTTAACCATTTATACATCTTTTTGTAGAAAGTTTAACATAAAAGACAATAAAAAAACAGAAATGAGATTTATCCAACATAAAGGGTTATTAATTTTCCTTTGGATTGTATTAATGCGTGTTATCCTTTTTATTGTTGCTAAGTTTTATGTAGCTTTATGGTTCATATGTATATATAATTTTATATATCAATAAGAGTAAAGACACGGGTACAAATTAAGAGTTATATGGTTTTACAAATATATGTTAACCCCTTGGCGCTGGCGGTCACGGTGCGTCTCATTGCCGGCAATGGAAGTGTGCCGGGAAATCCCAACTCCCGGCGTCAAGGGATTAAAAGCAATAAAAACAATTATTTCACTAAAATTCTTTTGTGTAACACTTGGTCTTTTTTCCCCCCTCCCAATGTTTTAGTCATTGAGAAGGTCAAAACGAAATTCAGACTCTACGGAGTTGGCAGCACAGATGAATGAAAGTGTTGACGTCATGGATGTCATCGCTATTTGCTGTCCAAAGTACAAAGATCGACCACAAATTGCAAGAGTAGTACAGAAAACCAGCAATGGCTTCAGTGTTCAGTGGATGGCAGGCTCCTACAGTGGCTCCTGGACTGAGGCTAAGCGCCGTGACGGCCGCAAACTGGTGCCTTGGGTAGACACTATTAAAGAGTCAGACATTATTTACAAAAAAATTGCTCTAACAAGTGCTAATAAGCTGACAAATAAAGTTGTTCAGACTTTAAGATCCCTGTATGCCGCCAAGGATGGGACTTCCAGCTAATGAATTTGTAAATGCAGCCAAATTTACAGGAATTTTTTTAAAAGGCAGAAAAACTTGAAATATCAACATTCTGGCAAAAAAAAAAAAAAAAAAGATCAGTTTTATGAAGAGTAAGAGTGGAACCTGGGATGCAGGAACAAAAGAAGGAAATGTTGGGCAAACATTTTTGTGGGAGCTCCCTTCGCTGTTGTGCAGCAGAAACAGATTCTCAGTTCATTTTTACTCCCACTGTATTATAGTTTAACAAAAATTGTTTATATCTTGGAAAAAAACTTTCTGTTTAAAAAAAATAAACAAGTGAATGTTGGAAATTAGTCTGTTAATGTTCTTAATAAAGTGTTCTTGGAGTTTAACCTAGCAGCGGATGGCTTTCTTTAGCTTAGCCCAGTTTCCAGGGAAGCATTGTTTTTTTCCAGGCTGTAAAATGGCAGAATCTCCTGGATATATAATTTATTCTGTTGAAAAAAAAAAAAAAAAGCATGCAGTATCTATGACCTATCTGCAGAAGGAGTTTTTGTAAATGTTAGATTTTGATGTATTAGGTCACCCTGAAAACAATACAAGAAAAGGGATCCCCAGGCAATCTGGTGGAGCGAATACTGCAATAAATTTTTTTACTTCTCTTTGTTACTTGTCTGTTTCCATTTGAATTTCTTATTGTAAAAACCTGTTTAAATCCATTTATATTATTTTGCAGTCTTTTATGTAAAATTTATTATATCACTGGTTTTCAAAGCAAAACAAAAAATGTTTATACAGTTTGTATAGGCTGACTTCTGAATAATTGGTATCTATTATTTTCATTCCCATAAGAGGGTGTAAAAAATTAACTCCAGGGTTTTATTGTATCCTGCAATATTTAGTATTAACTATATATGATTTAGCACTGTGCCAAACACATTTTCCAGAGTACATTTTGATATAAAAAGAAACTATAGTTTATTCCTTGTATGCTTCAATTTCTTTCTAGTGATGTCATGATGGTGGTATTTTTTAAATCTTGGGTAAAGTTAACAATGCTACTGTTTTGGAAAACCAGCATTTCTTTTAGTTAAAATGATGCCGTGTTATTTTAGAAATAGAGTTGAGTATGATGCTTAATAATGACCTTCACAATATTTTTCACAAACTATTTTTTTAGTGCTGAAAAGAATAATTTTACTTTATCTGTTTATTCATTTCCTAGTCTAAAATTTTGTCATTCATTTTAGGGAAAGAATTACTCATATATTAGTTACTACAAATATATTGATTAAATTGGGAAGGAGGTGTTTAATCTGATTTGCACAGTTGACACTCAGAAAAATGATGTCTAAAATTTATAGTGAATGAGGTCTGTTTAAAGTTTAATTATTTTTTAAAATGTGTACTTATTTATAAATCACCTTGAAAAAATTGACCTCTAGAATTGTTTTATGAAATTGGCAAATAAACGAAGGTATTCAATTTGTGAGGAAGAGTGGCATTACCACAAAATACCTTTTTGTGACACCTATTAAACCACTATGAAAATATCAGGATGTATTTCCTATGTGAAATTCTTACAGGATGCTTTCTTGAAGGAAAAGTAGTCTCATTCTTCATTTTCTTCCCCTTAATTGCGTATTTCCTTCCCTTTGAGACAAAAGTAGGTTATTTTTTGCCCTCTTTGTTTTCTTTATATTGACAAAGGACTTGAGGTAGCTTATGAAAATAATATGCTTATATCAATAATACTTAGAGAAAATACAGCAATATACACATATAAAATCCAGCTTAGAGGTTACCAAAGAATAGAGATGTAAAAAAGCCAATTTTGAGTGCTATGTACCTGACAATGATGCACGCTGTCATTTAATCTCAAAAAAAGTTTAGTTACGTATTTTGTCCTCATTTTGTAGATAAGGATAACAGGTTTCGAAGGATTCAGTAATTTACTGATAAATGTTATAAATAAGGACTTAAACTGGAATTAGGGTAATTGTGTCTCACTACTCTAGGCTATTTTGCTATCAAGTATTGAGGCAGATGATCCTTATTGAAAGTAAACCAGTTCCTAAAGTACCATACTTGGGACCCTATTTAAAGTAAGCTTTAGGAAGTAAGTATATAGTAGGTAAGATTTCTGTTGATCATAGATGAGTTGCTGTGTATGCCCTACAATGGAAATTTAAGAATTTTAGAAGTAAGTTTTAGAATTTTTTATGTATTTTTAACCTCCAAATTTTATCTGTTAATGTAAGCCAAATGTTGACATAGTATATTAGCCTTAATTCTTAACCATACAAACCAAAGTTTTCCAAAACTGAAGATTTCTCAAAGATTAATTTTTAGATCTTAACACTATATTAAGTTAAGGCTTTGGCAATAAAATATACAAAATCAAACTTTTCAAGTATATTGGGGATTTACAAAATTCTGTCTTAACCTGTAGTTTGTTGACTAATTACTGTAGATTAGTCTTACCATGTTTTATTGACTTGATGATAAGATATATTTAATATAAAATTTTAAAGTACCTCTTTTTAAATATATTAATAAGAAATTTGGGGCGGCACCTGTGGCTCAGTCGGTGGGGCGCCGGCCCCATATACCGAGGGTGGCGGGTTCAAACCCGGCCCCGGCCAAACTGCAACCAAAAAGTAGCCGGGCGTTGTGGTAGGCGCCTGTAGTCCCAGCTACTCGGGAGGCTGAGGCAAGAGAATTGTTAAGCCCAGGAGTTGGAGGATGCTGTGAGCTGTGTGAGGCCACAGCACTCTACCAAGGGCCATAGGGTGAGACTCTTGTCTCTACAAAAAAAAAAAAAAAAAAAGGAAAAGAAATTTTACCATTTCCTTACTGAAATTATTTATTATTTTAACATAGAATGGCTAGTTTTATAAAAGATTAACATACCAAAATACACATGACTTAAAATTTAGTGATCACTAGAATTCATTAATCTGTAATAGAAGAAATGGTGAGTATTTAAAGGAAAAAAATACTCTGTTGATATGTTGAGTATTTGAATTATTAGCAGGTAACTAAAGCACACAGGTGATTCTTGATGGCTATAGTCTGTTTTATGAAGACAGGTAAGTCAAACTGATTTCTGTCCAATATGGATTTCATGATCAAAAGCAAATTTATATTTTCATCTAGAAAGGGAACTTAACCAAAGAAATATGTGGTTCTGCCAAGCCCACACACATTTTTGAGTTGTACAAAAACTCATCCTCGTCACTACATCACTGTGCTGTCTGCTTCTTCAGAACTGTTGATACAGATCTTTACTGGAATAAGATTACTTTTGCAAATATAAAGCTCATTAGATTACCCACTTGAAATTATAATGTTATTTGAAACACTTGATAGTAATTTTTGCTCTATAAAAATCCTACTTGTTGGCGGAGCCTGTGGCTCAAAGGGATAGGGCGCCGGTCCCTGGAGGGGTGGGTTCAAACCCAGCCTCAGCCAAAAACCACAAAAAAAAAAAAAAAAATCCTACTTGTTTTAACCTTTTGCCTGGATCAATTTAAAATTCAGGTTTGTTTCATTCCATGGCTAATTTTTTCATAGGATACGTATTTATTATAACTTGATTTTACTAATTTTATTTATTTGAAGTTTTGTTGTTGTTTTTGCAATATTTGACCAGGGCTGGATTTGAACCCACCACCTCCGGTATATGGAACCGGTGCCCTACTCCTTTGAGCCACAGGCGCTGCCCTATTTGAAGTTTTTTCTAAATACACCATTGTCCTATTGGTCATATTTAATAGACAATTAAATGCAACTTCGACATGACAGCTTACTGGCCAAAACAAATTTCAGTTAGCATAAGTTTACTAAGAGTCATAAAATCCCATGTGTTTTTGCATGGCAGCAGGAGAGCACCCCAAATTCACCTTTGTTTTTTTGTTTGTTTTTTTCTGAGACAGTCTCACTTTGTCATCCTCTATAGCGTGCTGTGACGTCATAGCTCATAGCAACCACAAACTCTTGGGCTCAAGCAATTCTCTTGCCTCAGCCTCCCTAGTAGCTGGGACTACAGGTGTGCCCGCCACAATGCCCAGCTTTTTTTATTTTGGTGGTGGTTTGTTTAGCAGGCCCCAGGCTGGTTTGAACTCACCAGCCCTGGTGTATGTGGCTGGCAACCTAAGCACTAAGCTTCAGATGCAAGCCACTCGCCTTTGTTTTTTAAAACCCCTTTGTACGGGCGGCGCCTGTGGCTCAGTCGGTAAGGCGCCGGCCCCATATACCGAGGGTGGCGGGTTCAAACCCGGCCCCGGCCAAACTGCAACCAAAAAATAGCTGGGCGTTGTGGCGGGCGCCTGTAGTCCCAGCTACTCGGGAGGCTGAGGCAAGAGAATCGCTTAAGCCCAGGAGTTGGAGGTTGCTGTGAGCTGTGTGAGGCCATGGCACTCTACTGAGGGCCATAAAGTGAGACTCTGTCTCTACAAAAAAAAAAAATAAATAAAACCCCTTTGTATATGGCTCATTGCGCAAAGCAGTGTGTACACCAGATTCTCATCAGAATTTTTAAAATTATTTTAACTTTGTTATGGAAAGCTCCATTTCCCCTTTACTCATTCTGAATTTCTGACCAAACTTGTATGAGCTTCCCTCTATATAATCCCTTTCCCCTTATTTTTTTAAACAAATCCCAAACATCATTATTTTCATCTATGTAAATGTTATCTTTAAATGTTAATACATCCTTGATATCAAATATCCAGTAAGTGTTCAAATTTATAACTTTCTCATTAAGGTCATATTTTTTTTCAGTCCTTCTAGACATTTCTTGCAAAATTTTTTTGATGAAATCTTTTTTTGTTGTTGTTGTTTTTTTTGTTTTTTATTGTTGGGGATTCATTGAGGGTACAATAAGCCAGGTTGAAACTAAATTGTTTTTCCTTGTGTTCTCGAGAAAATAGCTGATTCTAAACAGGATTCACAATTATTTTCTGGGTTTTAATCTTTTTTCCTTACCTGAATTTATTGTAGGTATGAGATATATTGGATTTCTTCCAAATTCATGAGTATTGATGTTTGAGCCTGCAAAACTATTATAAAAATAATGAAGTAAGGAGGTAGGTCCACTTTTTAGAAAGATTATGATAAGGTGTGGGGAACCTGCAGCCATGGGGCCACATGAAGCCTTCTGGATCCTTGAGTGTGGCCTTTCAACTGAATCCAAATTTTACAGAATGAATCCTTTTAATAGAGGGCTTTGTTCTGTGAACTTTGTATTTGGTTGAGGATCCAAGCCTGGGGGTCTGGAGGGCTACATGTTACTTTGAGGCACAGTTTCCCCAGTCTTTTGAATTTGAGTTGGCAAATACCACACATGGGATAGGAGGTGGAAGATCATAAAGTAAAAGGCAATGGAAGTTTACCTGGATGCCTAGGATGCATAAATTTTCTTTGTTAGTAAATTTTTGTGTTACATGCTGCTTGCAATAAGTGGACTACAGGCTATGATTATTTTTATTATATAGCTTAGAGATAGTTTTTGAATGGAATTTTGCCTCTATCTTTTTACTTGTGACTTTTTTTCGGTCATTGTTTAAACTCAGCCACATAGAACTTTGGAAATGAGAAGTTATTTTATGTTACTTCATCAAATATGGTGTCCTCACCCTTTGCATTGGCCTGCCTTCTACTAAGTAAGAAATGGCTGTGTCAAGTTTGTTTTGATTATGATTTGCCCAGAAATGTAATTTTGGCTTAACCTTACTAGAGTTAGGTCCTCAAACAAAGAATAGAAATAAGTCATTATGACCTAAGTTTGTTGTAAAACTGAAACCAATACTGAATTTCCATATTTTAAAAATTACAGAATCATGGGTGGCGCCTGTGGCTCAGTGAGTAGGGCGCCGGCCCCATATGCCGAGGGTGGTGGATTCACACCCAGCCCCAGCCAAACTGCAAAAAAAAGTTACAGAATCATGCAATATGAGGGACCTGAGAAATCATTTAATCCAGCTGTTTTTAGCCACTGTGGAATTCATAAACCCCTTTGAGAATCTAATGAAATCTCTCCTTAGAAAATGGGATAAATTCGGGGCGGCGCCTGTGGCTCAGTCGGTGGGGCGCCGGCCCCATATACCGAGGGCGGCGGGTTCAAGCCCGGCCCCGGCCAAACTGCAAAAAAACAAAAAAATAGCCGGGCGTTGTGGCGGGCGCCTGTGGTCCCAGCTACTTGGGAGGCTGAGGCAGGGGAATCGCTTGAACCCAGGAGTTGGAGGTTGCTGTGAGCTGTGTGGGGCCACGGCACTCTACCGAGGGCCATAGGGTGAGACTCTGTCTCTACAAAAAAAAAAAGAAAATGGGATAAATTCATATCCAAAATTGGGCATAAAATTTCAAGGGGTTCCTGGTCACCCCTACCCACTTCTTGTGACCCGTGTTGGGAATTCCTGGATTTCAGATTTAGAGACTTTTTCTGACCCAAACCTTTCTTTTTTAAGAAAGTGAAGATGAGGCTCCAAGAGTTGATAACTTCAAGCTGCATACCTACTTAGTCCAAGAGTCAAGAGCAGCCCTGAGCTTTTATCTCCAAGATAAGTTACTCTTATGAGGAAGATTTCTTTTTGGAAAGTCCTTATGCAATCTCTTGTTAAGATCTTAATGGAGGCTACTTAATGACTAAATTGTATTGATTATTTCTATACCTTTTCTTTTATATTCTCAGATTTTGTTATGCCTGCCATCCTAAAAACAGAAGGGAAAATGCAGTATTTTTTTATTTTGATTATTTTCTTTATCACCTGGCTTGATGTAGAAAACTAAAATGTGAATAAGTAAAATGAGTATTAACTTGGAAGTCAGAAGCCATATTCTGAAATCATGTTTTTGAAACCAGTATAAAATGAAATTTGATGAATAAAATCACTTAGCATATTATGTGGGAGCTTATTTAAAGAAAGCCATAATTATGTTTTATATGTGTGTGTGTATATATATATATATTTAAATCATCAGAATGTAGGATAGGTGGGGGGATGGAGAACAGCATAGTGCATGGAAGAAGGGTATATGTAGTATAATGTCAAAAGATAGGCCAAGCATAGTGGCCTCACACCTGTAATTTTAGCCCTCTGGGAGGCCAAGGCGGGAGGATTGCGTGAGTTCGAGACCACCAGTCTGAAATCTTGTCTGCTAAAAAGAGGAAAATTAGCGAGGCATTGTGGCCACAGGCATCTGTAGTCCCAGCTACTTAGGAGGCTGAGACAGGAAGATCACTTGAACCCAGAAGTTTGAGGTTGCTGTGAACTAGGCTGATGCCACACAGATTCTTAGTTATCAACACCTACCTCCTTTGGGTAGGCTCATCTTTTTTTTTAGTCTGAAAAAAAAAGATGAACCTACCAAATGTAGAGGCATAAGTGTGCAATTTTGATAACTAACAATGTTGTAATTATGCAACTTGATCATTTTAATGTGTAGGCAATTGAAGTGCCTTTAAGCACAGGATTAATGAATGCTCACTCTGGCTGCTACATAGAAAAGGATAGATTTGAGAGTGTCAGTAGGGATGGAGAAAAGATTGGCATGATTGCAAATGTATTAGGAAATAAAAATATCAAGGTTTGGCAGCACCTGTGGCTCAAGGAATAGGGTACTGGCCCCATATTCTGGAAGTGGCAGGTTCAAACCGGCCCTGGCCAAAAACTACAAAAAAAAAGAAAAACAAAAATATCAAGGCTTGACAGTTGACTAAATGGGGTAATTGGAAATGCAATTGTCAAGGATAGCTATCAGCTTTCTCTGGCTTAAGTGACTGACTTGTTAAAATGAAGTGAAATATGTTGAGAGTGGGTACCAGTGGAACATTCAGATGATAGCCAGAAGGTGGTAATATATACACAGGCATCTCTTGGAGGGGGAAGCCTGGACTTGGGCTGTATTTGAGAGTCAACAGCATATAAGTTGTACAGTAAAAGAACAGCACAGAGCCAAAGAAGGATTTTGGATGCTACCAATACTGTGGAGAAGACAGGAAAAGTGATTAGAGGACTATGAGAAGAATATAGAAACCAGGGGACCAGAAAGTTTCAAGAAGTAGATAGTAACATATGAAATGCAACAGTAATAGCAAGACTGAAAAATTTTAGATCTGCCATTCAGATGTTAATTTTAACTTTAAGAGAGTAGTTTCGGGCGGCGCCTGTGGCTCAGTGAGTAGGGCACCAGCCCCATATGCCGAGGGTGGTGGGTTCAAACCCAGCCCCGGCCAAACTGAAACCAAAAAATAGCCGGGCGTTGTGGTGGGCACCTGTAGTCTCAGCTGCTCGGGAGGCTGAGGCAAGAGAATCGCGTAAGCCCAAGAGTTAGAGGTTGCTGTGAGCCGTGTGACGCCACGGCACTCTACCCGAGGGTGGTACAGTGAGACTCTGTCTCTACAAAAAAAAAAGAGAGTAGTTTCACAGAGCATGAGAGCAGAAGCTGGATAGAAGCCAAGAAATGAATGAAAATCTTAGGGACAGGGGCAAGGCAGACGAGTTCTGAAATTCTGAGAAGTGAAGCTGGAGAAACAGCTAATAAAGCTCCTGCTATACAGCATTCCAGAGTTTGGAAGGCTTTAAACAGGGTGTGATATACGTAGGGTTATGGTTGAGAAAAATCATTGTCTTGCTGAAATACAGAGAATTGTAATGTCCAACTGCATGATTGTGTTATTTTTCTCTGGTAGTGCCTAGCTGCCCAAGAAGAATTGAGCCTGTCATTGAGCAGAATTGGGAGATTGCTGGGGGTATAGTTGAAGAACGTGACGGGGAGAAAATGGGAGAACCAAGGTTCAGAAGTCTTCATGAAGTGGAAGAGCAAGTACAATGAGAGTAGCAAAGGTGGAATAATAGGATGATAGAGAGAGGGATGTGTGAGGTTTGGGGGTGCAAGGTACAAAGTGTGATCTTGGAAATGAATTTAGTAAAGTGAAGAGGTGAAGTTAGGCATTGAAGAGATAGAAGAGTCGCAGGCTAGATTCTGTACTACTTCTCTGGGCTAAAACATTGGGTTATTCTTTTTGCCTGCTTCACCAACGGATTGTCTTAGAGATCACTTGGTATTGACACTGGTACATTATTTTTAGTTTTTGCAGATGTTACCATTTGACAGGTACTTGCTGAGAACCTACTATGAGTTCTGCTGGACTTAATGGCAATAAGCTTGCCTTCCAGTAGTGGAGACAGGAATTGACTACAAACACTGTGTCACCCAGGCTGGAATGCAAAGGTGTTCACTATAACCTTAAACTCCTGGGCTAAAGCTCCCGTGCTCCCACCTCAGCTTCCAGAGTAGCTAGGACTTCTGATGCATACCACCACATCCAGCTAATTTTTTTTATTTTTTGTGGAGACAAGGTCTTACTATGTTACCCAGGTTGGTCTCATACTCCTGGCCTCAAATGAACCTTCTGCTCTGGCCTCTCAAAGTTCTAGTATTATGGGCATGAGCCACTGTGCCCAGCCTGTATTTCTGGTATTCGAAAATTTTACAATGATGCCCCTTTTTTTTTTTTTTTTTTTTGTAGAGACAGAGTCTCACTGTACTGCCCTTGGGTAGAGTGCCGTGGCGTCACACGGCTCACAGCAACCTCTAACTCTTGGGCTTACACGATTCTCCTGCCTCAGCCTCCCGAGCAGCTGGGACTACAGGCGCCTGCCACAACGCCCGGCTATTTTTTGGTTGCAGTTTGGCCGGGGCTGGGCTTGAACCCGCCACCCTCGGCATATGGGGCCGGCACCCTACTCACTGAGCCACAGGCGCTGCCCTTTTTTTTCTTTTTTTTATTAAATCATAGCTGTGTACATTGATATGATCATGGGGCAATGATGCCCCTTAATAATGATCTCTTTTCAAAATATATTTTGCAGGGCATGTTACAGACTAATCTGTGTCCTGGAGAATTTTCTATAATAATTTCTTCCCTTTTAGTTGCTTTATCCTCTTTGAAGTTTTTTTGTTCGTTTTGTTTTGTTAGTTATTATTTCTACTGGACTGATTTACTCAGTTTTTTTGCCCAGTTTTTCTTTTTCTTTTGATTTTTTGGCTCTATCTTTTTTGAGAATTTTTCAACATTAGCTTCTAACTCTTCTATTAAATTTAATTCAGCTATATTTTAAATGTTGATGTTTTTTCTTGTTCTCTGAGTACTCCGCTATATATTACTCCATATAGTAACTTATTTTATGAATGTAACATCTCTCCTACCTCTCAGATTAGAAAGTAGAATTCTACTTGGCGCCTGTAGCTCAGCAGCTAGGGTGCCGGCCACATACACTGAGCTGGCGGGTCCAAACCTAGCCCAGGCATTGTGGCGGGCACCTGTAGTCCCAGCTACATGGGAGGCTGAGGCAAGAGAATCACTTAAGCCCAAGAGTTTGAGGTTGCTGTGAGCAATGATGCCACCGCACTCTACTGAGGGCAACAGCTTAAGACTGTCTCAAAAAAAGAGAAAGAAAGAAAGAAACTAGAATTCTCACTTGTCATTTGGAAGCCTGCGCTCAAGTCCTAGCCAACATACCATGTGGTACGTTTTAAGTAGGCTAAGAAATCATATTCCTAGCTCCTTGGAGTTCTGATTAGAAATATAAGCTAGAATCAGATTGAGATAAACAGTTTTATTGCCAGTAAAACCAGAACAGAGATCTGTAGCCTGAATATGTAACTACAATCAAGCTTGCTGCCTGGTGGTCCAACAGGTAGGTAAAGTATTCTGCAAGGTGTCTGATATGTGTCTACTTAGCCAGCTTACCAAAAGAGAAATTGCTGCCTCTCATTTATCAAGCCCCAAGAATAGGAACAGAAAATAAAGTCGGGCACGATGGCTCACTCCTGTAATCCTAGCACTCTGGGAGGCTAAGGCCGGTGGATTGTCTGAGCTCACTGGTTCGAGACCAGCCTAAGCAAGAACGAGACCCCATGTCTAAAAATAGCCGGGCGTTGTGGCAGGCTCCTGTAGTCCCAGCTACTTGGGAGGCTGAGGCAAGAGAATCACTTAAGCCCAAAGAGTTTGAGGTTGCTGTGAGCTGTGACACTATAGCACTCTACTGAGGGCGACATAGTGAGACTCTGTCTCAAAAAAAATAAAAAAATGGAAACAGCCCAACATGGTAGCTCACACCTGTAATCCTAGCACTCTGGGATATTGAGGTGGGTAGATTTCCTGAGTTTAGAGGTTCAAGACCAGCCTAAGCCAGAACAAGACCTCATCTCTAAAAATAGCCAAGCATTGTGGAGGGTGCCTGTAGTCCCAGCTACTTGGGAGGCTAAGGCAAAAGAATCACTTGAGCCCAAGAGTTTGAGTTTGCTGTGAGCTATGATGCCATGGTACTCTACTGCGGCAACAAAGTAAGACCTTGTCTCAAAAAAAAAAAAAAAAAAAAAGAAAAGAAACAGCAGATGAATTCTTGCCACTCAACAATCAGAAATATAAATTCTCTTTATTTCAATAGTAATACCCCCATAGAAATGAGAGGACAAAGTTCCTTTTGCCATTGCCTGAGTGTACTAATTATTTTAAACCACTTTTAAAAATCATTTCTTCTATTTCTATAAGATTTACTTTCTCTATTATTTTGCCTGTTTAATTTGGAGTCTTCCTTTCATAATGAGGGTTTTATCCTTGCATTTTTTAATGCCTAACCGTCCATTTACATTTCAGAGCAAGATTCTAAGACATTTATTCAAGCTCTGACTGTATAGGTGGAGTTCCTCTACTCCAGGGTAGTGGTCAGTAACTTTTTTCTGGAAAGGGCCAGAAAGTAAATATTTTAGGCTTTATATGTCATAAGATCTGTTACAGCTTTGCAACTGCCACACTGCCAGTGTCACAGAAAAGAAGCCACAAATATCATGTAAACATATGGGCAGGTTGTATTTAAAAAAAAAAAATACACACACACACACACATATATATATACACACACAAGAAAGGGGACTAAGCTTGTTTTCTGACCTTTGCACATTAGAACATGGATCAGATGGGAGGCTGGACTTCTACTTGGGACATAACTGCTATGAATTCTTTGCATAAAGGTTGCAGAGATGAGAAGTTACAACTGTTGTACATATGGACTTAAAAGCACAATTGTCTCAATCTGCCCCCTCCTTTTTTTTTTTTAAGAGATAGGATCTTGCTATGTTGCTCAGGCTGGAGTGCAGTGTCTATTCACAGGTGTGATCATACTATACTGCAACTTTGCACTTACGGCCTGAGGCCTCAAGCCATCCTCCCTCAAACTATCAAGTAGCTGGGACTATAGGCACAAATAACTATACCTGGCTTTAAACCATGTCTTTTTTTGTCCTCATTAGTTCTGAGTCTCAAATTCACTGTTTATCACTACCTTTTGCACAAATTTTGTTATGGCTTCCTCCGCCCTCTTACACCCATTGCTTCTTCATTTGCTGTCTTGTAAAAAGTTTTATTTTGTTTTGTTTGTTTTGAGACAGTCTCACTCTATTGCCCAGGCTAGAGTGCCATGGCATCAACCTAGCTCATAACAATCTTAAACTCCTGGCTTTAAGCAATCCTCCTGTCTCAGCCTTCTGAGTGGCTGGGACTATAGGGGCCCGCCACAATGCCCAGTTAATTTTTGTATTTTTTAGTAGAGACAGGGGTATTGCTCTTGCTCAGACTATCTTAAACTCTTGAGCTCAAGGGATCCTTCCACCTCAGCCTCTCAGAGTGCTAGCATTACAGGCATGAGCCATCTCAATCGGCCTATCTTACAAAAATTGTTGAAATCTTTCATGCAGTATTCTCTCCTTTCCAATTATCTTTATTTGTGTTGACTTATCTACTTTTAAAATTATTTTATTCTTGGGCCAGGAGCGGTAGCTCATGCCTGTAATCCTAGCACTCTGGGAGGCAGGTAGATAGCCTGAGCTCACAGGTTCGAGACCAGCCTGAGCAAGTGCGAGACCCCGCCTCTAAAAATTGCTGGGCATTGTGGCAGATGCCTGTAGTCCCAGCTACTAGGGAGACTGAGGTGAGAGAATTGCTTCAGCCCAAGAGTTTGAGGTTGCTGTGAGCTATGAGTTGAGGTTGAGCTATGATACCACAAAACTCTACTGGGGGTGACAAAGTGAGACTCCGTCTCAAAAAAAAACTCCTGAGTGTTTGTATACCATGGAATATTATGCAGCAGTAAAAAAAATGGAGACTTTACCTCCTTTATGTTTACATGGATGGAGCTGGAAAATATTCTTTTTTTTTTTTTTTTTTTTTTGTAGAGACAGAGTCTCACTGTACCGCCCTCGGGTAGAGTGCCGTGGCGTCACACGGCTCACAGCAACCTCTTAACTCTTGGGCCCACGCGATTCTCTTGCCTCAGCCTCCGGAGCAGCTGGGACTACAGGCGCCCGCCACAACGCCCGGCTATTTTTTGGTTGCAGTTTGGCCGGGGCTGGGTTTGAACCCGCCACCCTCGGCATATGGGGCTGGCGCCCTACTCACTGAGCCACAGGCGCCGCCCTGGAAAATATTCTTCTTAGCAAAGTATCTCAGGAATGGAAAAAAAAGTATCCAATGTACTCAGCACTACTGTGAAACCAATTTATAATAACTCACACTTGCATATGAAAAATGAAACACAACTTTAGGCTATAATGAAGGAGGGAAGGGGAGGGGGTGGGAGGGATAGTAAGGGGACCACAACTATGGAGCACATTGCAAGTACAAGTTGGTTCTATCATGTGTAGAACACAAATGTCCTAATGCTATAATTGGGTAAATGAGATGAAAGCTATGCTAATTAGTATGTAAGCACACCAATTTGTACAAATAATCAACACACTGAAACGGGCATAAATGTATTTTGATCTATATACAAAAGACTTAATAAAAAAGTAAAAGGAAAAAAATCCTTTATTCGTTCATTGGGTGGAGAGAAGGAATAAAAACTGTTTATTAATATACTATATTTGTCTAGAAATCATTTTTAAATTCTTTTTTTTTTTTGTAGAGACAGAGTCTCACTTTATGGCCCTCGGTAGAGTGCCGTGGCCTCACACAGCTCACAGCAACCTCCAACTCCTGGGCTTACGCGATTCTCTTGCCTCAGCCTCCCGAGTAGCTGGGACTACAGGCGCCCGCCACAACGCCCGGCTATTTTTTTGTTGTTGCAGTTTTGGCCGGGGCCGGGTTTGAACCCGCCACCCTCGGCATATGGGGCCGGCGCCCTACTCACTGAGCCACAGGCGCCGCCCCCATTTTTAAATTCTTACTAGTAAGCAACGCAGTGCCAAGCATGACAGGTAGAGACAGCTGAGGAAGCAAAGGAGCTTGCTGAAGCTGACATCATCAAGCTCTGCCAGGATGTGTTCTCAAAATGGCCACTTACCTGCTGGGAAACAGAAGGCCACCAGTGAAGATGATAAGCTCCTGGAAAATAGAAACAAACTAACCAGCTTAAAGCATCGTGAAATGAAAGATATTGCTATCAGCATTAGTAGGACTTTATCCAGAAGCATGCTGCACTGAAGCCTTACCTGGATTAGATCGATGTCATCGAGGAGCAGTTAGCAACTCTTGAACAGGCAGCTTACAAATTGGATGCTTATTCAAAACAACTGTAAGCCAAGTACAAAGTGACAAAGTCTTTTTTTAATGTGGAAGAATGTGTTATGAGACCTGAATCCTGAGACCAATGAATTATCCCAACTCCTCAGAAGGAAACTATGCTGGTCGTCCTAGGAACATCTCACTATTGGAGTGAACTGGAGGAGTGTGGCTACAAGTGAACCTCCTTTGGATCAGTATCTCTCAGAAACTAACACCTATAATTCCTTACCTTTTACTTGAATGCTTCACCACCATTCAGGACAGAGATGCTCTCAAAGTTCAGGATACACACGGGCTTGCCAGGAGACTAAAATGAGAGGACCTATTCTCTCTGGTAGTGGTTGATTACTGCATTATTGTCTTGTAGCTGTTTTTGAGTTACTGTGCAAATGGTTATTTTTATTAATGATCCTAATGTATTATTAACAAGATTATAAATTATAAAAGGAAAACAGCCTGGGTGTGGTGGCTGGCACCTGTAATCCCAGCACTCTGGGAGGCTGAAATGGGTGGATTGCCTGAGCTCAAGAGTTCTAGACGAGCATGAGCAAGAGTGAGACCACCCTCTCTAATAATAGCTGGTTGGATGGGCACCTGTAGTTCCCGCTACCTGGGTGGCTGAGGCGGGAGGATGACTGGAGCTCAACAGCTTGAAGTTTCTGTGAGCTATGATGCTACAGCACTCTACCCAAGGCGACAGAGTGAGACTGTCTCAAAAACAAAGAAAAAACTAAAGGAAACAAACTTGTCTTTTACAGCTTATCACCTTGTGAATATTGGTAATTTACTTTTCCATAACATCACAAATAACAGGAAATCTGAAATAATTCCAAATGGGGTCTTCTGGACTAAGCACAGGTAGCAAAAGGAATGTTTTAATAGCTTGTTGCAGAGAGCGGGACCCTCTTGGCTCTCTTCTATGTGAGTCAGATGTGTGGTGATGGACGTCATCTTGACATGCACTCCCTTTCGGAAATGTGGTAAAAACAAAGCCAATACATATATGTTGGGTGGAGAGGTGGGGGCTGCCACTCGAAATAAAACATTTTTTTTTTTTTTGTAGAGACAGAGTCTCACTTTATGGCCCTCGGTAGAGTGCCGTGGCCTCACGCAGCTCACAGCAACCTCCAACTCCTGGGCTTAAGGCGATTCTCTTGCCTCAGCCTCCCAAGCAGCTGGGACTACAGGCGCCCGCCACAATGCCCGGCTATTTTTTTGGTTGCAGTTTGGCCGGGGCCGGGTTTGAACCCGCCACCCTCGGTATATGGGGCCAGCACCCCACCGACTGAGCCATAGGCGCCGCCCTCGAAATAAAACATTTTATAGGGGCAGCTTCTGTGGCTCAAAGGAGTAGGGTGCTGGTCCCATATGCCGGAGGTGGCGGGTTCAAACCTAGCCCCAGCCAAAACTGAAAAAAAAAAAAAAAAAAAACATTTTATAAAGTGTTAAAAATAATTCTCAGGCTCAGCGCCCATAGATCAGTGGTTAGGGCGCCGGCCACATACACTGGAGCTGGTGGGTTAGAACCCAGCCCAGGCCTACTAACCAACAATGACAACTACAACAAAAAAATAGCTGGGCATCATGGTGGGCGCTTGTAGTCCTAGCTACTTAGGAGGCTGAGGCAAGAGACTCACTTAAGCCCAAGAGTTTGAAGTTGCTGTACGCTGTGACGCCATGGCACTCTACTGAGGGTGACATAGTGAGACTCTGTCTCAATGAAAAAAAATTCTCAATACGGAGTTTGCTTTAATTAGCTTGTTTTTATGAATACATTTACTACCTTTGAACATATTTTAAATGTTTGTTTTAAAAATAGTATCATTTTTTTAAAAACTCCTATGTAAAAAATTTCCCTTCAGCAAGGTACCGCCTACCACAGAAGTTGACCCCAGACCCACCTACAGGAACAAGCTGGACCACTTTTTGCTATATTCCAAACCAGCCTCTTCGGTGGTCTCTGATTCAGTGTTTCATCAGTCAGACACTGAACGCAAATGAATAGTCAGTATGTAAACAATATGTCAGGGAAGCAGAGCTCTGGAAGGCTATCACTGGCATTTCTGCCCAATTATCAAGTGCATTTTCCTTTTCATGTCAGTTTTCTAACAGAAAAGCTAAGCAGAACATAAAACACAGTACACAATAATTCTATTAATTGTTGAGAAATGGGAAATTGTATAAGCTGTATGGTTGTCATTACTTAGATATCTACTGAGTACACCAATTGTTTTCTAACTCTTTAGTAATGGTCAATCTGGCAGGGCTAGGGTGGTATCTCACTGTGGTTTTAACTTGCATTTCCCTAATGATTAGTGATGTTGAGCTTTTTTTTTTTTTGCAGTTTTGGCTGGGGCTGGGCTTGAACCCACCACCCCCAGGATATGGGGCCAGTGCCCTACTCCTTGAGGCATAGGTGCTGCCCAATGTTGAACATTTTTTCATGTTTGTTGGCTGTAGGCTAGAAACAGTGGGTGCTGAAGTGAAAAAATATGGCCGAAATCAGTGGTTTTATTTTATTTTATTTTTTTGAGACAGAGCCTCAAGCTGTCACCTTGGTAGAGTGCTGTGGCATCACACTCACAGCAACCTCAATCTCCTGGGCTCAAGAGATTCTCCTGCCTCCACCTCCCAAGTAGCTGGGAGTACAGGCGCCCACCACAATGCCTGGCTGTTTTTTGGTTGCAGCCATCATTTGTTGTTTGGCGGGCCCGGGCTAGATTTGCACCTGCCAGCTCAGGTGTATGTGGCTGGTGTTTTAGCTGCTTGAGCCACAGGTGCCAAGCCAAAATCAGGTCTGTGGATTTAATTTCTTGGAAGAAACTTTGCAATTGAACTTTCTCTGCTGGCAGATTCCAAACATGGCCAGAATAAATAGTAAGACAATGGGCGGTGCCTATGGCTAAAGGAGTAGGGCGCCAGCCCCATATACCGGAGGTGGCGGGTTCAACCCAGCCCTGGCCAAAAAGCTGCAATAAATAAATAAATAGTAAGACACTCAGGTGTGAATTTGTTTTAGTGACACACTATACATAATTTCTAATAAAAATAGGAAGAAAACAGGCTCAGAGCCCATAGCTCAGTGAGTAAGGGTGCCGGCCACATACAGAGGCTGGTTGGTGGGTTCAAGCCTCAGGGGGAAAAAATATAAGGAAAACAAAAATCAATTTGGGAAAACTGAATTGGGGTGAGCTTTCTTGATATTTAGAGGTGTTCTTGAGCATGGTTTAAGCACTAAAAACCTAGATATAGAAACTGCTTTTATTTCAAGCATAAAGGACATGAAGTTTAGACCTTTGCTTACAAGCAGAGGGTCTGAAACACACATTTGGAGTTCTTTTCTATGTTCAGACACACTAAGCAAAGCTGTCAGATCTCAGTATTTTGAAGATAGAGAACTGAATACCTTCCAGGATTGTAAGCCCTCTGCTAATACTCTCTGCCCTCTTTTTTTCGCTATGTTTGGGTTAATTGTATATACATAAAATTCAAAGAGTAACTGGTACCTGACAAACTCACCTGCATTAACCATAAAATTATACATAATATATGTGAGGAACTTCTTTCAGACATTGGACGAAATACAGCACAAGACAGTGATCCCTGATCTCTGAGCTCCTGAAGTGGGTCTCATGAATGCCTGTCTGCTTAGGAGTATCACCCTGAGTAAGCAGCTCATAGCACTCTCACTGAGCTGAGGAGGCAGGGATCAGAGTTCAAAGCTGATATCTACGGGTGGGGCACCAAAAGAATGAATCCTGTACAGAGAATCTCATAATCATGGAACAAATTTTTTTCTTCACTTTATTTTAAAAACTCTAGGCAGGGTAATGTTGGCACAGTGGCTCACACCTGTAATCCTAGCACTCTGGGAGGCCGAGGCGGGTGGATTGCCCGACCTCACCGGTTGGAGATCAGCTTGAGCCAGAGCAACACCTCGCCTCTAAAAATAACCGGGTGTGGTGGCAGGTGCCTATACTCCCAGCTACTAGGGAGGCTGAGGCAAGAGAATTGAGCCAGAGTTTAAGGTTGCTGTGAGCTATGATGCCATAGCACTCTACCCAGGGTGACAAAATGAAACTCTCCCAAAAAAACCCTCTAGATAGAGTAGATGCAAATATTCTGTACTGGGTCTCAAAATAGGTACCTTTATTTTGTAAAAATTTTTATCTTTATTTAATAGATTTAGGGGATTCTAGTGTTTTTTTTTTTTTTTTGCTGTTGTTGTTACATGACTGAATTACATAGTGGAGAAGTTTAGGCTTTTTTTTTTTTTTTGTGAAGTTTAGGCTTTTAATATACCTATCACTTGAATAGTGTACATTGTACACAATGGGTAATTTTTCATTCCAAACCCTCCTCACGTCCTCCTGCTTCTGAGTCTCCAGTATCCATCAAGTCACTCTATATGACCATGCATATCCATTGCTTAGCCCCCCCTTACAAACAAGATGTATCTGACTTTCTGTTCTTGGGCTACTTCACTTAAAATAATGGCCTCCAGTTCCATCCAAGTTGCTGCAAAAGGCATCATTTTATTCTTTCTGGTGGCTGGCTGAGTAGTATTACATGGTGTGTGTGTGTACTACTCACATTTTCTTTATGCAATGATTGGTTGGATGGCACTTAAATTGATTCCATATCTTTGCAACTGTGAATTGTGCTGTGATAAACATATGGACAAAGGTGGTTTTTTTTTTTTTTATATAAAATTACTTCTTTTCCTCTGGGTAGATCCCCAGGATTGGCGTTGCTGGATAGAACGGTAGATCTACTCTTAGTTCTTTGAGGAATCTATACTGTTTTCCATAGAGGTTGTACTAATTCACATTCCCACCAACAATGTGTAAACATTCAGTTTTCACTGCATCCATGCCAGCATCTATTGTTTTTTGACTTTTTAATAACACTGACAGGGGAAAGGCGGTGTGTTATCTCATTGTGGCTTTAGTTTGCATTTCCCTAATGATTAGCAATGTTGAACATTTTTTCATGTTTCTTGGCTATTTCTCTTCTTTTGAAAAATGTCTGTGTTTGTGCCCACGTTTTAATCATGTTATTTGTTTTTACTTGATTTCCTCATAAATTCTAGGTATTAGACAATTGTCAAATGTATAGCTTGTGAATATTGTCTTTTACTCTGTTGATTATACCTTTTGCTGTGCAGAAGCTTTTTAGTTTAATTAAGTCCCATTTATTTTTTTAAGGGGGAAAATACGTAACTTTATTTTTAACATAGTAATTAAATTCTGCTACAGATTAGGGACACTGAGTTTTTTTTAGTTTAATAAACACAACTGAAATACTTTCTTTCGAAAAAGGACTGTCTCTCCGCCATCCCCAGATCATGTCCCCCTCTGGTAGAGCCCCACAACTATAGCTGCTACCTACTCACACAGTCCACTTCTTTTCCCTTTATGGAAAGGGTTATCTTTTATTTGCCTGCAAGTACTATTTAGGTACAATACCTTTCCTTTCCCCAGACCCTACCAAACACAAGTTCTTGTATTGTATTTCAAATTTTAAATGATTTTCTTCTGTGAAGGAACAAATCTAGTGTCCACAGACGCCTAATTGGAGCCACTTCAACCAGAACTTGTGAACACCATGACATTATGTATAAGGCTTTAGTCAAACTACTCGGACCCATTATAAAAGGAAAGGAGAAGGGGAACACATAGAATAAAACCATCATATGCCTCAGTGACTATACCTTATTTCAAAAATAGAAACTCTCATTTAATTTCTTTGAAGCAGGCCAAATATTTGATTCTGCATGCAGTGTATCTCTTATTGCTTATACGTGACCTCCTGGCACCAAGCTGCTCAGTTCACCATGTTAGAGATCATCAGAACTGAATCAAATCAACATCACAAATCACAAAAGTGCTCATTCTTCATCCAGGAATCCGGGGACCCTATTTCCACAAATATCACTGATTAAGAAAGTCCCTATTGATTCTGAGTTGAAAAGAATGATTTTCATGCCAATAGTTAATTTCTCTGTGCAATCACAATGTTACAAAATCCTAGAATTTTCCAACTTTTAGAATGGAAAAAAAAAAAAACAACAACCTGTGGATTCAGAGGAAACTTTCCCTGAAACTTCAAGGATCTCACCTGTACCTGACTTAGTGATGCCCTAGTAACTAAGACATGAATGTGAATCTTTGATAAATATCAGGAAAAAATTATCAGTCTTATTGGTCTTTATAATGATCAATAAACTTTCTGTGTACCCCATTTCATATTAATCCACATTTTAAAAAACTGTTTCACGGAAGTATTTGTTTAAGTGTGATGGTTTGTAATACCCAATAATTATAAAAGATATAATTAGATTACGAGAAAAATATCTGCTTATAAAATATAAGGAAGTGATAAATGCTTCGTGGGTGCAGAAGGCATTAGGAGACCACAAAGAACATCATGACCCTTTTGCTAAAGGCCCCCACTTCTTCAGAAGGGCACACTGCTGTTATATCCTGGGATGTTTGACATGCACAACCTCAACACCCCAGGGCTGTAATTTAATCCTTTAATCTCATGCTGGATTACTTAGAACCAACACTGCAGTATACTGACTCAATTTAAAAAATGAAATTTCCAAAAATTCAAAACCTTTAGATAAAATCCAAGTTTTATTAACTTTTGCCATTTGATTGACAAATTACAAAAGAAAATACCTGATTGCAAGAGGGACTTTACCTAACAATTGCAATCAGTGTAACTGGCTTATTGTACCCTCAATGAATCCCCAACAATAAAAAAAAAAAATAAATAATGGCAATGCCAAGTAGAATTTAGTAACAACTGATGGACATTGGTTGTGTTTCATCTTTCTTTTTTCGGAGGTTACTGATTTTGTTTAATTGAAATATGTATGTATGAAATAAGAATCAAATTATAAATAAATATTTATTTATTTTTTGAAAAAAAAAAAGAAAATACCTGCTCTTTTTAAATTAAAATTTCAAAATAGCAAACCATGCTTTTGTTTCCTTTAAAATTTAAAATTTTATGTTATGGTTGACATATTTGCCAAAATTTAAAAAAAGAATATCTAAAATTGCCAAGGTTTTAAAAACCTGAACCACGTAATCCTAGCATTCTGGGAGGCTGAGGTGGGTGGATTGCCTGAGCTCACTGGTTCGAGACCAGCCTGAGCCAGAGCAAGACCTCGTCTCTAAAAACAGCCAAGTGTTGTGGTGGCCGCCTGTAGTCTTGAGCCCAAGAGTTTGAGGTTTGCTTTGAGCTGTGACACCATAGCACTCTATTGGGAGCCACAAAGTGAGACTCTGTCTCAAAAACAAACAAAAAATGTAATCTGGTCTCTGTACCATGGTTTTTACAAAGTTAAGATGAACCTTCTAGAGACAGGAGTCATATTTCCTTACGTTCTCACCTAAACCATCCATCCCTGTTTCTTCCTCAAAAGCTATCAGGCTATAGAAGACAGATTTCCTTCTGCAGAAGACAGATGATCTGTCCTGCATGAAACTCAGCTTATTTAGAAGTTCAGAATTGGCAGGAAGCAGCTCCTTTTTCTTTCATGCCTAGTCCAAGCCCTACACAGGTGAATTTTAGGATATGTTTTAAATAGAAATCATTATTGAATTTCTCAGGTGAGACTTTTTTTATCAATGAAAGGATTTTTTTCCTCCCAGATGCACCCATATTGTTTCTCAAAACTCAGAGAATAGTAGAAGAGGTGGTGAGATACAGAGTTTTTATTGAAAGTGGTCTAAATATGTAAACTTGGTCAAAAGGTTAATTATCCCTTTTTAAAATTAATGATGAGTCAAATGCAAAAACATATAATACATTTATAATTAAATAAGTCTTTCCCCATGAAGGCAGAATTATTGAAAATGTTTATTTTCCCTCTTAAAATGGCTAATCCAGGCAATAATATGGCTACTGGTGATAAATTCACATTACTTTCTTCATTGCTTCTCTCTCTCAAACCCATGAATCTTTCAGAACCATATTACTGAGGTGCTACTCTGTGCCTGGAAACAGAATGATATCCAGGTCTTACAGGTCCAGGGCACAGTGGGCAGACAGGCTCTTGTCCTACACACTGGCCACCATGTCTTCAATGGCGCTCCAGTCAAGCTTGCTGAGGATGCTGCCGGTGCTCTCAGAAATGCTGTCCACGGCACTGGCCCCAAAAGGACACACTGGCTCCTCTTCTTCAGTTGGTGACAAGTCCTATTGAATTGAAAAAATAGTCAGTGATCATGATCCTAGCCCCTAAGAAAAACAAATGGAAGGTTTCCAATGATTCCAGAGTTGCCCATACATCAAAGAGTTGAAGGATATGAGAAAGGAGCTGGGCTGTGCTGCCTGGCACGTTTCAACTGACAACAAGCTGAACATCATCAGAAACAACTAGATGCTGGCACCAGATCTAACGAGTGGACAGAATGGATTTTGATACTTGCAGTACAATTAACTGTTTTTATGTTTTTGTTGCTTTTTTTTAGTTAAAAAGAAACTACAAAGTCAAGGAGAATTTTGAAGGATAAATGCTGGATAACTAAGCCAAAAGGGTAGATGTTTTGAATCACATTTCAAACAATCTTTCAGTATTTCTACATACCCCCAAAACAAACAAAAAATGCTGAACACACAATCACTAGATAAACTAAAATCTGGAACAACACTTACCTGGAGAAGGGAACTGTGACTTTCATGAAGGATCTTACGGATTTCTGAGGGTAATGTCCAAGGACTCACTACAGTCTCCTCTCTCTCGTACTCTACACACACCTGTTTGGTTTGGGGTGCAAGCCCAGTATTCCCACGTTTTCTTGTACACTGCTGACCATGACATGGAGCATTAGCACCTTTTAAGGGATAAGAACCAAGTACATTGGGATTGACTCATTCATTCATTTGCTAATTTATTGTGACTTTTGTCATCACAAGGTAATCACATTTTACCTAATATTTAAATCTCAAGGTCTGGATATCATTCACTTTAGAGTTTTAACAATTCCTGTCAGTGTGTGAGGTGGTCATTGAATGTGGCCTTGTTTGGATTTGAAAAGTAATGGTAATTGATTTCCAGGACAAGAAAATCTAGGGAGGAGAGGCCACAGATGTAACAGAAATATGGGGGTCTTGACTTCAAATTTGGGTGAACTCAGAGAGCTAGGCTTTTCCTGCCTTTTATGGAAAATCTTGTGGAAGTTTCTTAGGAGCAACGCTTTAGGCATCTTCACCTAAGCTTTGTGCCTACAATCTGTGTTTGGGCTCAGGCATCAGGGTAAGTGTGGTGACAACATATTATGCCCCCCCCCTTTCTCCTTACTGCATATATCACTATTTGTTGAAAAGAAACTTTCATTCTAGCTAGTGTCCACAGGGAACTTAGTCTTATTAGTCCATTAACTAATAAGACTTCTCTACACAAGGCTGTAGAGAAGTGTCCCCTACCTAACACACTTAATGTTCCAAAGCCAGTTACATACAGCATGGTCTACCCCTCACAAGGTGACCTCCCAAGACATGGGATAAGATGGTAAGTAAACACAAGTCCCTAGTAAGCAGTCCATGTGGTCCCCTGAGGCAGAGGACAGAGGTAAGTCCTGCTAAGACCTGGGCCCCCTGGCCTGCTATGGCTCTATCAACCTATGTACTTAAAGATGAGGATATCTCTACAAAGCAAGCACCCAATACAGCAACAGCGCACTGACCCTTAGTACACACTAGGTGTTTTACATATGTTTGGCCCCTTGAACTTACTAGGGCACCTCAGGCCCAGGCTTTGGGTTCTCTAACACATCCCTCTCTCTTCTTGAGACAGAGTCCCACTCTATTACCCAGGCTAGAGTGCCATGTCATCAGTCTAGTTCACAGCAATCTCAAACTACTGGGTTCAAGCAATCCTCCTGTCTTATCTCCCAAGCAGCTAGACTACAGGCCCCTGCCACAATGCCCGGCTAATTTTTTATTTCCTTGCTTATTTTTTACTTTATTTTTTATTAGACAGAGTCCCACCCTATACCCCGAGCAGAGGGCAATGGCATCATAGCTCACTGCAACCTGAGACTCAGGCTGTGGGCATCCCCCTGCCTCAGCCTCCGAAGCTGCTGGGATTACGGGCACTCGCTACAGCACCCAGCTGGGTTTTTCATTTTTTTATGAGTTGGGGTCTCATTCTCACTCAGGCAAGTCTTGAATTCTTTTTTTTTTTTTTGTAGAGACAGAGTCTCACTTTATGGCCCTCGGTAGAGTGCCGTGGCCTCACACAGCTCACAGCAACCTCCAACTCCTGGGCTTAAGGCGATTCCCTTGCCTCAGCCTCCTGAGTAGCTGGGACTACAGGCACCCGCCACAAAGCCTGGCAATTTTTTTTTTGTTGTAGTTGTCACTGTTGTTTAGCAGGCCGGGCCATGTTCAAACCTGCCAGCCCCGGTTTATGTGGCCGGCGTCCTAACCACTGAGCTATGGGCACTGAGCCATTCTTATTTTTTATACATACCACACCCAATCCATTAGCAAGTCCTAATTTGGTCTGTCTTCAAAATATATCCCTCCACCAAAGATAAATTAAAAAGAAAGAAAGAAAAAATAACAAAACAGAACAATCTATATATTCCAATCTAAAACATATATCCCAAATCTAATGATTTTCCCCACATTTCTAGTATTATAACACTAGCCTAAACAATCTCTCCTTATCTGCCTTCTTCTGTTCTTTTTCTCCCACATATTCTAAAACACAAATTATATTGTCTTCCTGCTTAATTTCCTGCAACATAAACTCCCTGGATCCAGAGTAAAATCTGTCTCTCTGCCTTAGCCTATAGTATCTAGCCAAGGGTGTCCAACCTGCAGCCAGTAGGCTGCACGTTGATTTTGTGAGGACTTTTCTTGCTTACCTGTGGTATAGGATATCACAAAAAGTATGTGTGGACCATTTTCTTGTTCATCAGCTTTCTTTAGCATTTGTGTATTTAATGTGTGGTCCAAGACAACTCTTATTCTTCGAACGAAGAGCAGAGGGGGAAAAAACGTTGGACACTCCTGACTAGCCCATCTCTCCGACCATATCTACACTGATTTATTTTTATTTATTTATTTTTTTGAGACAGATCCTTAAGCTGTTGCCCTGGGTAGAGTGCGGTGAAATCACAGCTCACAGCAACCTCCAACTCCTGGGCTCTCTCCTGCTTCTGCCTCCCAAGTAGTGAGATTACAGGCACCTGCCACAACGCCCAGCTATTTTTTGGTTGCAGCCGTCATTGTTGTTTGGCGGGTCCAGGCTGGATTCAAACCTGCCAGCTCGGATGTATGTGGCTAGCGCCTTAGCAGCTTGAGCTATAGTGCTGAGCCATATCTACACTGATTTTTTTCTGTCATTCCAAGTTTGTTTGTATATCAGGATTCTAAACTTAGTGTTCTTTCTACCTGAAATCATTGTTGTGCTTTCATGACAATCTCCTTTCACCATTTAAGATCTTTACTCCGGTCCAACTTGGGACCTGTAGGATGGCTCCTGCAAAGAAGGGTGGCGAGAAGAAGAAGGGCCGGTCCGCCATCAACGAGGTGGTGACTCGAGAATACACTATCAATATTCACAAGCGCATCCATGGAGTGGGCTTCAAGAAGCGTGCCCCTCGGGCACTCAAAGAGATCCGGAAATTTGCCATGAAAGAGATGGGAACTCCAGATGTGCGCATTGATACCAGGCTTAACAAAGCTGTCTGGGCCAAAGGCATAAGGAATGTCCCATACCGTATCCGTGTGCGGTTATCCAGAAAACGCAATGAAGATGAAGATTCACCAAACAAGCTCTATACTTTGGTTACCTATGTACCTGTTACTACTTTCAAAAATCTACAGACAGTCAACGTGGATGAGAACTAACTGGTGATTGTCAGACATACCAAATAAAATTATAAAATGACAAAAAAAAAAAAAAAAAAAAAAAAAAAAAAAAGATCTTTACTCCAAAATCACTGTCTTGAAGAAAACTTTACCCACTTCTAGCTAAAGTAGCTCCACCTAACCAGCCACACGCTCCCTTTTTTATGTGCTGCTGTTTGTGTTGTTCATGCCCGGTACATAGTAGGAGCTCAGTGGATGGTTGCTGAATGAATACTTTGTGACAGTCAGATGGGGAAAGTGTTATCATATTATCCCATTTTACAAATGAGGGAAGTGAGGCTTAGCGTGGCTATGTAATTTGCCCAAATGATGGAGATATCTACCCTAAAACCTGAGCTAATGCATTAACTTTCTACTCTTTAGAGTGAAGAAAGAATAGTACTCAGAATGCTCTTAAGATAATCTTCATATGTGTAAGTAAAAGATGAAAGGATCTATTTACTTGGGTCCTTAGGGCAGCAGCTTTCTAAAAGCTTCTTCCTGGATTAGTGCCAAAGGGAGGGGTAGACACAGCAGTACAAGAGGGCTAGGGAATTTTCTTTTGACTAGCCACAAGAGCCTGAAAGAGAACAAAGTGACCATTCATTTGGTAGTACCTGCTACCTTAACATCCAATTGAGAGCTCCGCTCTGGTTGAAACAGGTATGATGTTTTTTTCTGCCAGTTAAAGACACCACATAGTAATTTGAGATGCCAAAGAAGATTCCATGTTAAAATGGTGATTTCAGTAAATATTAATGACAGGAATTTTTAAAAGTGTTTTGAAAAAAATCTAGGAGCAGAACAGGAAGGAATGCATATGTGAACAAACTCCGATATGACAAGAGATTAGCAAAGGCTACAGATATCTAATCTCACTTTATCTCTACTACAATTAATTTGGTGCTCGTTTCGTCAAATGAACATAATTATTGCCATCTAGAAAGACTGACAAAATCAAACCCCCACCAATTCTGCTGAAATTCAGGTTAACAGTTCTGCATTTTAGGATAAACTTTCCCCTGTGGGGTATTTACAAATCATGAGAATCTATCACTGGCTTTCTCTCACCTTGCTTTACCCAGGGATGGGTCTGTAATTTCCTTCTTTTCAGATCATAATGCATTTCTCTAGGATTTATCCAGGATATACAATCTTGAGATAAAAATACAATATGAGAAAAATTCCATGAAACTGAGCATATGTTAAAGCTTTCCAAGATAGGGTATTCCTGTCCTAGTGTGGGTGGCAAACCTTTCTAGGGTGAAAGGTAAGTGATATATCAAGAAGAAACACTGCAGTAGAAACTGAGCTGGCAACCCACAGCTTCCTTCAGACAGGAAGTTTTCTTTCTCTGTAGCACGCAGGAGCTTCGCATATATTGCCACACAGTTGAGCCTGAGAAATCTGAAACTGAATAAAACTAAATCCATCGCCTCCACCACTCTCAAAAGGAACCCTAATCCTCGTATCAATTCATAGGCTACAACTTAGCTACCATTCAGGCTAGAAACCTGGAGTCATATACCATTTCTGGGACAATAACCGAAGGCTTTCTATGGGCAAAGCCTTGCGCTAGATCATGATGCACTTAAAAAAGAAAACAAAACACAAAAAAACCCCAAAACCAAAAACTTGAATTTTTAGAGCTTTCAAAAACGATAATATATAAATGTACATGTAATTTCAACTGTTTTGGGAGGCAACATCGTATTTTGGGGCATTTCGTCTCATTGAATTAGACACTGCTAGATATTTACTTAGAAAAGAAATAAAAAGCGGGCGGCGCCTGTGGCTCAGTCGGTAGGGCGCTGGCCCCATATACCGAGGGTGGTGGGTTCAAACCCAGCCCTGGCCAAACTGCAACTAAAAAATAGCCGGGCGTTGTGGCGGGCGCCTGTAGTCCCAGCTGCTCAGGAGGCTGAGGCAGGAGAATCGCTTGGGCCCAGGAGTTGGAGGTTGCTGTGAGCTGTGTGAGGCCACGGTACTCTACTGAGGGCCATAAAGTGAGACTCTGTCTCTACAAAAAAAAAAAAAAGAAAAGAAATAAAAAGCTATTGAGTACTCTAACTAGAAAAAACTATTTTACAGAAGGTTGAAATAAGATACTTTGAAAGAAAGAAAAAAATAATAAGTCTGGTATTATAAAAGCACAGGGAATGATGCTTGTAGGAGGCAAATTGATTCTAATTACCAGAAGCTTGGGTTTTAATACCTACATAGAGGAAAGAATTAAAAAAGAATCAAATAGACCTTTTAGAAAAGAAATCCATTGACATTAAAATCTTAATAGATGAGTTAAATAGCAGATTAGACATAGCTGAAGAGAGATGTAAACTGATGGATCTTCAAAGAAAGGAAGTAACAGTGGAAACAGGAATATCAGGATTAATTACATTTTTTCATCATTTTAATAGTACATAAAAATCAGTGTTTTCTCTTTACTATCATCCCTACCAAGTTTAGTTCTTTGCTTTAAATGGAGATAATTCCATAGACTTCACTGGATTTAAGTGAGATAATGCACACAAGGTCTTAACACAATGCTTGGCATAGAGTAAGTGTTCTATATCTGTTAGCTACTATATTTATTATTCTAAGGAAATCTAAGCAGGTCACTTAACTTCTCTAAGCCTCAGTTTCCTTAGCTATAATGTAAGGACAGCAGTTGTCCTTCCTATCTACTAAGGTAGTTACATACCTCCTCACTATTATAATCTGTTTCATAGGTGAGAAAATTGAGGCTTACATAAATGGGTTAGAAATTTGCTCAAGCTTACAGAGTAAGTGGTGAACTAGAATTCCAGAAAGCAGTTCCAAAGTCTTGTCTCTGAACCACTGCAGTACACAGCCACACCTTTCATTCTGAAATCTACATTTGAGGCCGAGCCCAGTGTCTCACCTCTATAATCCTAGCACTCTGGGAGGCTCAGGAAGGTGGACTGCTTGAGATCACGAGTTCGAGACCAGCCTGAGCAAGAGTAAGACTCATCTCTACTAAAAATAGAAAAATTAGCCAGGCATCATGGGGGGTGCCTGTAGTCCCAGCTACTCAGGAGAATGAGGAGGATCACTTGAGTCCAGGAGTGTAAGGTTGCTGTGAGCTATGATGCCATAGCACTCTACTGAAGGGGATAAAAAAAAAAAAAAAGAAGAAAGAAAAAGAGATCTATATTTGAAAATCTAAGAGTGATTTATTATTTTTTAAAGTGTAGTATTAAATCTAAGAACTTCCTATTCTTTATTTATCCCTTACCATTTTGGAAGGTAACTGGAGACTGCATAGCCTTTCTTACTGCTGCTTTGGCTCCACCAGCTTTTTTCTGTACGGTGAAAGTGGCAGTTCCTGTACAAACACACAATTTTTTTAACTTACTGTATGTATCCATGATTTCTCATGTATCATATAATAAAATGAGAATGGAAACCTTCTCCTGATCAGCCCTGACTCAGCTCACCAAACTTTACTCACAGAAGGTACCTAATAAATGGGTTATTTGAACAAAAAATATAAAACAAAAATGTAAAAGAGGGGAAAACTCTGCTTCAAGACTTGGTATGCTTAGAGCATAGCCACAGTACTCCTTCAAATGGCAAATCTTCAAATGCCAAAGAATTTGACAAAATCTCTGGCAACTGGAAAAGCCAGGGACATAATAAGCCCACTAGCAGTAAACACCTAGATAAAATACCAACCAAGTTCAGTTGTATCAAGAGAATGATTAAGAAAGGTTTCTTAGTACTGAGTACATGTGATGCTAAGAAACATGAAGGGCACATCTGCCACTTGGACTTTACCTTACAAATGCAAACCAGGCAACCTAATCATCAGTGCCCTGGCGTCACAGCTCACAGCAACCTCAAACTCTAAGTCTCAAGTGATTCTCTTGCCTCAGCTTCCCAAGCAGCTGGGACTATAGGCGCCTGCAACAACGCCTGGTTATTTTTTCTGTTTTTAGCAGAGATGGGTCTCACACTTGCTCAGGCTGGTCTCAAACCTGTGAGCTCAGGCAATCCACCTGCCTTGGCCTCTGAGAGTGCTAGGATTACATGTGTGAGCCACCACGCCCAGCCCCAAATTTTTATTTGTAATCCTAAACAGCTCTATGAGGTGGCTTTATTTTTTATTTTATTATTATTATTATTTTTTGAGACAGAGTCTCACTATGTCACCCTCGGTAGAGTGCTGTGGCGTTACACCTCATATCAACCTCAAACTCTTGGGCGTAAGCGATTCTCTTGCCTCAGCCTCCCAAATAGCTGGGACTACAGGTGTCTGCCACAATGTCCAGCTATTTTTTGGTTGTAGTTGTCATTGCTGCCAGCTCCGGTGGATGTGGCTGGTGCCCTAGCTGCTGAACTATAGGCACCGAGCCTAAAATAACATATGGGAGGACACAAAGCAAGTAGCAGAGCTGGGATATGAACCTAGGTCTGCATACTTCTAAAACCTAACCCTTTCTCTTTTTTATACCTATGATGCCTCTTGCTTACTAATCATATGGTCTTTATATTGTTTTTGATAGAATTAAACACAAACAGGCAAAAAAAAAAAAAAAAAAAAGAACTGCTAATGGTTTGAAGGACTAAAGAAAGCAGCAAGAAACTGCACATTGCTTTGCCAGATAAATAATTGTAACAAACAGTCATACTCACAAAATATGTTCAGAAAAACTCTTTCTTTACAAATGAACATCAGACAACTTCAAAATCTTGATAGACCGTCACCTACCCATATGCACAATGACTGAATTTGTCCTACATGAATTCAGGTTACCTATTTCATTGACTGGGAAAGGCCTGGGATCGTGTCTGAGTTTTATCCCTATTCCCCCACAATATTTGGGGGCCCAAGCTTTCGAATTTAGCCAGGTGAAATGTTTAGGTTCTGGCATGGTAGAGGCCACACGGGAAGCCAGAGCCTGCACTACTGAGGCCGTCAGAGAAGTTAGTATATCCCTAAGTCTCTTGAGCTGCCTTAACGATGTGGGGAAACTAAGGGACAGGTTAGCTAGGATAAAGCAAGGCATATGGTATTGGTATGAATATTGTAATATTCACCTAGTAATACCCTTGAATAATAATTTTTCTACAAATAGCAATTTTTAGGTAAAAGAGTTAAATAAAATTCAATTAGTCAAGTATTTCTCATTGATTCAATGTAAAAGACAATATAAAAATGGGTAAGAAAATGTTGCTACACCCAAAGAATTCAATTTAATGTGAGGCATAAAAAAATATATGAGTTACCACACATAGAGACCTGTTGTTGCAGTGCTTCAAGAGGGGCATAAACATGTGGTTAAGGGTTCAAAGGACAGAAAAATAACTGCTTTAGCTACCGTTTATCTATAATGTTCATAGCAACTATGCAAGTTAAGTATTAACCTCAATTTAGGAATGAGAACATAGGATTTAAAACTGATTATATCAGTTTGGAAGAACTAAAGAATTAAGATTAGGGATGTCTTCAAAGACACAGAAGTGAGACATTCAAAGTAGAAGGGAGAATTTCAGCTAAGAAATGGGAGCATGAAAGCCTGGCACGTGGTTGGATAACAAGTTGTTTCACAGATTACATGAAGAAAGGAGGCTAAGAAGGCAAAAGGGGAACACACAGAGGTTGCCCTGAAAGCCAGGTAGAGACCTATCCGGGTGGGTGTGAGTTAAGGAGGGCTTCTGAGCCCAGCAGTAGCAAAGCACCTTATCAGGTGATATGCAGCCAGGGCAGAGGAGATGAAGTGGGTGGGCTATGGCTGCAACAACAGTGAAGTACAAGGTAAAAATAAAGGCCTGAAATTGGACAGATACAAATAAGAGGAAGACATATTTGCATATAATCCAAGCCCTTTTTTGTCAGATATTAAGAAAACATGGTTTTAAAACCTTGGCAATTTTAGATATTCTTTTTTTAAATTTTGGCAAATATGTCAACCATAACATAAAATTTAAAAAGAAAACAAAAGCATGGTTTGCTATTTTGAAATTTTAATTTAAAAAGAGCAGGTATTTTCTTTTGTAATTTGTCAAATGGCAAAAGTTAATAAAACTTGGATTTTATCTAAAGGTTTGGAATTTTTGGAAATTTCATTTTTTTAAATTAAGTCAGTATACTGCAGTGTTGGTTCTAAGTAATCCAGCATGAGATTAAAGGATTAAATCCCAGCCCTCCCACTTCCTGACTATCTGATGTTAGGCAGTTATTTAAGTTTTCTCTGCCTTGGTTTCCTCGTATTTAAAATAGGAACATATTAGCGCCTATCTCACAAAGGTTGTATTTAAAGAGCTTAAACAGAATATGGCACATAAATTAGATGTTAAACATTTTTAACTGTGTGCGTTTATACCGTACGGCAGCTATTATTATACACTTTTTTTTTTTTTTTGTAGAGACAGAGTCTCACTGTACCGCCCTCGGGCCCTCGGGTAGAGTGCCGTGGCGTCACACGGCTCACAGCAACCTCTAACTCTTGGGCTTACACAATTCTCTTGCCTCAGTCTCCCGAGCAGCTGGGACTACAGGCGCCCGCCACAACGCCCGGCTATTTTTTGTTGCAGTTTGGCCGCGGCCGGGTTTGAACCCGCCACCCTCGGCATATGGGGCCGGCGCCCTACTCACTGAGCCACATACCCTTTTAATGTATGAACATTTTACAAATAATTGTTTTACTTTAGTGATCAAAACCCAATAGCAAAAAAAAAATTTTTTTTTTGCAATGGAGTCTCAAGCTGTCACCCTGGTAGAGTGCCTTGGCATCACAGCTCAAACTCTTAGGCTCAAGCAATCTTCTTGCCTCAGTTTTTCCATTTTTAGTAGAGACAGGGGTCTTGCTTTTACTCAGGTTGGCCTCGAACTTGTGAGCTCAAGCAATCCACCTGCCTCGGCCTCCCAGAGTGCTAGAATTATAGGCGTGAGGCACCGCACCCAGCCCAAATATAGCAAAATTAACTAAAGAAAGGCTAGCAATAAATAACAAATATTATCTTCAAATGTAGAAAAGAAAGTTCAAAGGGTAAAAGCATATCATTTAACTTCTTCCTATTCCTTTTCTGTGATATATCCATCTTGCTATCTACCAGAACTTGATTTGCACAAATATCTACATCTTTAACTAGACATAAAAAACAGACCCCTGCATAAGTTACCAGTGTGTCTAGACTTCAAATTCTAAAGGTCATTAAGTTACAAAGATTCGCGGGTCCTTATTATTTCAAAGCCAAAACAAAATCCCAGTACAGCTAAGTCTTGTATACTATTAAAATAACAATTCCCTTTGGGCGGTGCCTGTGGCTCAGTGGGTAGGGCACTGGCCCCATATACCGAAGGTGGCGGGTTCAAACCCAGCCCCGGCCAAACTGCAACAAAAAATAGACAGGTGTTGTGGTGGGCACCTGTAATCCCAGCTACTTGGGAGGCTGAGGCAAGAGAATTGCCTAAGCCCAGAAGTTGGAGGTTGTTGTGAGCTGTGATGCCATGGCACTCTACTGAGGGCAATAAGGTAAGACTCTGTCTCTAAAAAGAAAAAAATAAATAAAATAAATAACTATTTCCTTTTTACCAAGATTTATAGCTTTTACTAATGAAAACACAACTTTGAAGACAAGAAGAAATAGGTACAAATCATACAAGATAAAAAAGCTTTAAGTCTTACCATGTGGCCAAGATGAGCCATGAGGTTGAACAAAAGATTTCCCCTTATGGTTACAACTTTGTTTGGATATATATCTGACTTTTCTACATTGATTTAATGGACAGTGATGACCATGTTGACTGTCTCTAAAATAGAAATTAAATAATTATTATATCCCTAGAACAATGTTAACCTTTTTATCTCACAGCACACTTGAACCTATATTTAAACTTCTATGGCAAACTTATGTTGAACAAAAGGGAGCAAAAAAATATATTTTTTTATTGTGCTTTGAACTTCTTTCAAAAATAATTTAATAAATGCTTTAAGATCCTCTGACATACTTTCAACACCACCTGAAAATCATTACCCTAGAATCTCATATCAGTGATAATCTTTAATATTTTAAAAAGCTTAAATTGTAACACATTATTCTTAGTAAAGCATCACAAGAATGGAGAAGCAAGAATCCTAGGTACCCCATTCTGCTATGAGGACAATTAATGACCTAGTATGAGGGGAGAGTGTGGAGGAAGGGGAGAGCAGCGGGAGGGAAGGGAGGAGGGGGGTGGGGGGAGTCATAGTGTATGACACCTTTTGGGGGTGGGACAGAATTGTAAGAGGGACTTTACCTAACAAGTGCAATCAATGTAACCTGGTTCTTTGTACCCTCAATGAATCCCCAACAATAAAAATAAAAAAATAAAAAAAAATTTAAAAATCTTAAATTCCAGCCTTAGTAAGAGCAAGACCCCATCTGTACTAAAAAGAGAAGCTAGCCAGTCACGGTGGCAGATGCCTATAGTCCCACCTACTCAGAAGGCTGAGGCAAAAGTATCACTTGAGCCCAAGAGTCTGAGGTTACTGTGAGATATGATACCATGGGATTCTACCCAGGGTGACATAGTCTGGCCCCATATACTGAGGGTGGAGGGTTCAAACCCGGCCCTGGCCAAACTGCAACAAAAAAAATAGCCGGGCGTTGTGGCGGGTGCCTATAGTCCCAGCTACTCGGGAGGCTGAGGCAAGAAAATTACCTAAGCCAGGAGCTGGAGGTTGCTGTAAGCTGTAACACCACAGCACTCTACTGAGGGTGACAGAGTGAGACTCTGTTTCTAAAAATAAATAAATAAATAGAAAGTGGTTAATGGACATTGGAAACTAAGGAGAAGGGTGAGGGATAAAAATTTATGTTGGGTACAATGTACACTAATCTCTTGATGGGTAAACTAAAAGCTCCAGCTTCAATATGATATAATTCATCCATGTAATAAAAATACTTGTATCCTTTAGTGTATTGAAATTAAAAAGCCCAATTTTATATGTTCACTTGACACTGCTTATTCTATACCTCTGTAATACATTTAATGTATAATGACCTTCAATAAGTTATCTATCTCATACATCAAACCTCATTCATTTTTTTCCACAGAAATTATTTGTGATTATCCCTCTACCCATTTTGAATTTCTATGTATTTTTCAGTCATTCATGTATTTAATCCCCACTTCATTCTAGAAAAGATTCAAGGGGAATCGCTGTTAAGTAAACGCCAAACTACACATACAAGTGATTACTTCTGGGTTTGTGTTGGTAATATTTCCTCCAGACTCTTAAATTATGTGATTACATTTATTAGTCAAAGGCGGTAATTTTTTTTTCTATTTCTTTTTTTTTTTGTAGAGACAGAGTCTCACTGTACCGCCCTCGGGTAGAGTGCCGTGGCGTCACACGGCTCACAGCAACCTCTAACTCTTGGGCTTACGCGATTCTCTTGCCTCAGCCTCCTGAGCAGCTGGGACTACAGGCGCCCACCACAACGCCCGCGCCGGCTATTTTTTTGTTGCAGTTTGGCCGGGGCTGGGTTTGAACCCGCCACCCTCGGCATATGGGGCCGGCGCCCTACTCACTGAGCCACAGGCGCCGCCCCAAAGGCGGTAATTTTTATTTTCATTTTTTGAGACAGACTCTCACTCTGTCACCCTGAGCGAATTGCTGTGGCATCCTATCTCACAGTAATGTCAGACTCCTGGTTTTGAGTGATCGATCCTCTTGCCTTAGCCTCCCAGAGTAGCTGGGACTATAGGTGCCGCTAGTTTTTCTTTTCTTTTTTAATTATTGTTATTAGTATTAGATCATAGCTGTGTACAGTAATACGATCATGGGGCACCATACACTGGTTTTATAAACAGTTCGACACATTTTCATCACACTGGTTAACATAGCCTTCCTGGCATTTTCTTTCTTTTTTTTTTTTTTTGTGGTTTTTTTTTTTTTGGCCAGGGCTGGGTTTGAACCCGCCACCTCCGGCATATGGGACCGGCGCCCTACTCCTTGAGCCACAGGCGCCGCCCGGCATTTTCTTAGTTATTGTGTTAAGACAATCATATTCTGCATTCACTAAGTTTCACATGTACTCTTGTAAGATGGCACTCTACTGAGGGTGACATAGTGAGACTATGTGAGACTGTCTCACTATGTCACCCTCAGTAGAGTGCCATAACATCACAGCTCACAGGAACTTCCAATTCTTGGGCTTAAGGGATTCTCTTGCCTCAGCCTCCCAAGTAGCTGGGACTACAGGCACTTGCCATAATGCCTGGTTATTTTTTTGCTATAGTTGTCATTGTTGTTTAGCAGGCCCTGGCTGGGTTTGAACCCGTCAGCCCCAGTGTATATGGCCAGCACCCTAAACACCAAGCTACAGGCACCAAGCCTGGTTTTTCTATTTTTAGTAGAGATAGGGTCTTGTTCTTGTTCAGGCTGGTCTTGAACTCCTAAGCTCAGGTATTCCACCTGCCTTAGCCTCCCCAGTAAAGGTGGTAATTTTTTATAGCACTGGACTGCCAACTCATGTTTACCTTATGGATTACCACTTTGCATATTTGTTTGCAAGATATAAGAAATTTTATACTTGGGTACTTTTATTTAGCATTCTATGTTTAATTATTCTTGCCTAATGAACTCATATCCATATCCTCTGCAGGTGATGAAGGTGAAATAGATAACAGTTTCTACAAGTAAATGAGCATAACCGGGCAGGGGAGGGTTAGCAGAAGGAAAAGTGAGGGGGACTGGCTGTTTCTGTGAGAGAGACAATGACAAGGACAGCAGAGGAACAGGATAGCACTTAGGAGGCAAATTCCAGAAGCTAAAATTAACCAAATACTAAGGCAACGGAAACAGGACTGAACACATAACAAATGTCATATTTCAGGTATACCAAAGTGCTTTGTTACCTTAGTTAGAAATTTAACACTATTTCTGCCTTTTCCTTCATGATTCTATTGACTTAAAAGACCTAATAATTATGGGGCTACTTTTGTCTTCGCTTTATCATCACAACTCTAGGCAGGGTAGATGCAAATACACTGAATCTGACTCACAAAAATGCTACATTTCTTCTTATCCAGCCTGATGTTACTTTCCCGAATGGCAAGCCAAACCTTGTCTTACCCTCTTGGAGAAAGGCCATGTTGCTGTCTGGAAGGTTGAGCAGTGTTGGGCTTGTTAGGCAATGGCTTCTGTGCAGTTGTTGGTAGTTGTACTGATTCAAATAGTTCATTTATCAGGCCATATGCTTGTGAGATTCGACGACTATAGTGTTCGGAGAGCAGCAATCTTTAAACAAAGAATTAAACATTATTTACTAAAAGAGCCACTTTCAGTTCATATATCTACAGAGAACATAGTATTTCAAGACAACCTAGCATATGCTTTTTCTTTTCTTTTTTTTTTTGAGACAGCATCTCACTTTGTCACCATAGGTAGAGTGCCATGGTGTCATAGCTCACAGCAATCTCCAACTCTTGGGCTCAAGCAGTCCTCTTGCCTCAGCCTCCCAAGTAGCTGGGACTACAGGTGTGTGTCCACAACACCTGGCTGTTTTTAGAGATGGGATCTTGCTCTTGCTCAAGCTGGTCTCAAACTCCTGAGCTCAGGCAATCCACCCTCCTTGGCCTCCTAGAGTGCTAGGATTACAGGCATGAGCCACCATGCCCAGCTTACATTTGCTTTTTTCAATGCTTTTCAAATCCTTCTGTTTATAAGATTTCTGAAAGTGATTAGCCAGTATTATTAAAAGTACTTGTAGTTCTAGCCTTTGGAGTATTTCCCAAATGCTTGTACATATCTGGGAAAGGGAGGAGAATAGTAGAAATAAAAGTCATAAAAAATGGGGCGGCGCCTGTGGCTCAAGGAGTAGGGCGCCGGTCCCATATGCCAGAGGTGGTGGGTTCAAACCCAGCCCTGGCCAAAAACCAAAAAAAAAAGTCATAAAAAATGAACAAAACAAATAATATTTGAAAGCAAAGTCCCAAAAGCCTAGTGAGTCTCACTATCTCACTATCCTTACAGTGACTTCTCCCATAATTTTGTGGTTATCAAGAAAAAGAGACTACTATGAAAAATAGAATTCCTAATGTTTTATGTCTAGGGTAGGCAAGATAGTGAGAATATTCAGGGTATAGGTACCAAACTCACCTGTCTTTTTCATGCTTCATCTTTTGTCTCAGTCTGATTTGCCTTGAAGTCATGTAAAACTGCACAAGATATATCCAGTTAATTAATTACTGTTTAGTCCAAATAATTTAGCCTTTAGACATACTTCAGTTACCTACAAAGCAGTACAAAATACTGCCTTCCCCCAGCACAAAACACAAATATGTTATATTAAAACTTCATGTAATGAAAGTAAAATCCAATTTAATAAATGGAATGCAAAATATATTTTATTAGTTGAACTGATATATCTTCTCAAAGGGATGAACTGTATCAACTGCCCTTAAAATGGAAAACAGGAACATGTTAGGGATGAAAACACCTATATTCTGTACTCAGTCTTGTGATGAAACTCACCAAGAACTTTGTTAACAAAGCAGAAACAAGTCAGACATTTAAAATCATTTTGATGTTTTAAAATGTTTACCCAGAATGTACTGCGATGAGTTCACTGTGACTTCTAAACTCTAAAATTTATGTACCAGAAGGCAAACAACAAATGACACACACATCTTGCTCCACGACATTAAGAATTACTGTTCTGATTTGCATTTCTCTAATATATAGAGATGATGAACATTTTTTCATGTGTTTGTTAGCCATTCGTCTGTCATCTTTAGAGAAAGTTCTATTCAACATCTAACCCCAGTGAGAATGGCCCACATCACAAAATCTCAAAACTGCAGATGCTGGCGTGGATGTGGAGAGAAGGGAACACTTTTACACTGCTGGTGGGACTGCAAACTAGTACAACCTTTCTGGAAGGAAGTATGGAGAAACCTCAAAGCACTCAACCTAGACCTCCCATTCGATCCTGCAATCCCATTACTGGGCATCTACCCAGAAGGAAAAAAATCCTTTTATCATGAGGACACTTGTACTAGACTGTTTATTGCAGCTCAATTTACAATCGCCAAAATGTGGAAACAGCCTAAATGCCCACCAACCCAGGAATGGATTAACAAGCTGTGGTATATGTGCACCATGGAATACTATTCAGCCATTAAAAAAAATGGAGACTTTACATCCTTCGTATTAACCTGGATGGAAGTGGAAGACATTATTCTTAGTAAAGCATCACAAGAATGGAGAAGCATGAATCCTATGTACTCAATTTTGATATGAGGACAATTAATGACAATTAAGGTTATGGGGGGGGGAAGCAGAAAGAGGGATGAAGGGAGGGGTGTGGGGCCTTAGTGTGTGTCACACTTTATGGGGGCAAGACATGATTGCAAGAGGGACTTTACCTAACAATTGCAATCAGTGTAACTGGCTTATTGTACCCTCAATGAATCCCCAACAATAAAAAAAAAAAAAAAAAAAGAATTACTGTTCTGAGTTTCACGCGAGAGTAAGTCTTTTCACACACAATTATGTATAAAAACTGGCATCCAGTAGTAGATTTACTTTCTCAAGGTCCTATAGAAAAGTAGTCAGTAATTACTTAAATGTCTTACTGGTTTCTGATTGAAATTTTTAATTACATTAACCAGTCACTGCTCCGGTCTCTACTCAAATAGATGTTATAGAAAAAAACCACACACAGAAGTGCCATTCGTTGTTCTACTGGTACATGATTGGACCATATTCTTTTTTTTTTATGGGTGCCAGCCTTGTAATTTTTTTTATTCCTTGTAAATAAGTTATACTTTTAAAAATGGCTTTAATCCACATTTGCTTCAACTACTGCTGAACAACTCCAACTGGTCACCCAGTCACTCAACCTTCTCATTTTCTTACAATACTACAGCCCTAATTAGCCTGGGGCAGAAAAAACTATGATAGTTCAAAAGAACATGGTTGATTTCTGATAAACCATGCATAGTATCTGGATACATTTTAAGGCAATTTCTTAACTTTTCCTGACTTAAGTAAAATGATGACTTTTCTATCTACCAAAAAATAACACATCCAAATTATGTTAATCTTTTTATCAAATATTTTCCAGAAAAAAACTATACACATTCAGTGACAATTCCACTACTCTTGATATTACACACTTACTGGATTGCTTCTAGGGCAGAAAGGATTATGTTCTTGCCTTCTCTTTTCTGCCAGTTGATTTAGATACTCTGCCATTCTTTCTTTTCGTTTTCTTTTCATCCACGCTTGAATCTCTCTTCTCTCCTTCTCAGTTCTTTGTGGATGTCTGACAGAAGAACGCTGAATTCTGAGAAATTTAATAAGCAAGGCCTTATTTCCTTTAAACTTGTTATACAGGTGAGAAATATCATGACTAAATAACATTCATTTTATTTTTTAAGTGAAAGGACAGAATTTATTGATGGAAAGATTGATGGAAAAATTGGTAAGTAGGCCCACGTACACCAGGGCTAGCGGGTTCAAACCTGGCCAGGGCCTGCTAAACAACAATGACAAATACAACAACAACAACAAAAAATTTCCAGGCATTGTGGCGGGTACAATCTCTGAATGCCTGCTTTCCTTTTGGAAGTCTGGGACTTTGGTACGTGCCAAACAATAGCCCCAGTAAAACCTGGGCACTGAGTCTCAAATGAGCTACTTGGGAGGCTGAGGCAAGAAAATTACTTAAGCCCAAGAGTTTGAGGTTGCTATGAGCTGTGATGCTGCCGTACTCTACTGAGTGTGACATAGTGAGACTCTGTCTCAAAAAAAAAAAGAAAGGAAAAGAAAAATTGGTAAGTAAAAGAGGGGCAATAGAACCTCAGCAATGGAGAGGTAGCCCAAGTGGGCAGCACTCAAAGATTTTGCCCCATCTTGAAAAGTAGTATACACCTGTGATCTCTAGTTAACTCACTCTAGTATGTTCCTTGAAATCCATTGAAAATGGTCTCAAAGTTAAACAACTTCTTTATAGCATTTGCTTTAAAGTAAACTCTTTTCCCTTTGTTTTTAACTTTATCTTACCTGATTTTCCTAAGTCTCAAAACACTATGTTGCTTCCTACACTGTCTCCTTTCTTTTCTCCTCACCACTTCAATATTAATGTCTTAAAGGTTGTACTTCAAAGTTTTCCATCTATAATTTATTCCCTGGACTATCTCAATCACTTTCAAAACTTGCAATACAGAGATGACTTCACCTGCTGCCCTGCTGGATCTAGCACCCTGTTTAGGCCCAGGCCATACTTCCCATGGTCTGGCCCAAGTTAATGACTAAGCATGGCAGGGAAACTGGTAGGCCCGTTCCTGCAAGACAGAGTTGACACAGTGGGTGAATTTGGCTGAAGGTCTTAGAAGTATGCATCACACTCTGAGAGTGTCTCCACCCTCTTTCTTTCACAAATAGGTCTCAGACCCGTATTGTGGTATGATGCTTCCTTTCATTTCTACCTTTGTTTTCTTATTCCCCTCACAGGCACTGCCCTTACCCCCAGTAAATCTCTTGTACATCTAATCTCATCTTGACTTCTGCGGAGAGAATCTGAACTATGCAAGTGATACTAGGGGTGGTCTGAGAAAACTGGCAGTGCAAGATGGGGATCCGGGCCAGATACACCACCCAGTGCGTGAAGAGACGTCCTCCCACATGGAAGATGGGTCACAAATACAAACAACGTGGTTTATTCTGAGTGCCTGCTTTCCTTCTGGAAGTCTGGAACTTTGGTACGTGCCAAACAACAGCCCCAATAAAATCCTGAGCACTGAATCTCAAATGAGCTTCCCTGGTAGACAACATTTCACATGTGTGGTCACAAGTTCTTGCTACAGGAATTAAGTGTGGCCTGTGTGATTCCACTGGGAAAGGATTCTGGGAAGCTTGTGCCTGATTTCCCCTGGAATTATCTTTTGTTGATATTGCTTTGAACGTTTTTGCTACAATAAATTATAACCATGGATATGACTATCTGCCAAGTTCTGTGAGTCCTACTAGTGAACCCCTGAACCTGGGTGTAATCTTGGGGGCCCCCAGCAAAGGATTGATCTTCTTTATCACTGCTGTCTGACAGCTGTCCCCACCTTGTATGGATCCCTCTTCTGTTCCCCTTCAATTTATTAGGGTTTTCTCCAAATAAATCATCAAAATCCCATGTGCTTCTCACAGGATTTAAAACTAAAATACATACCAATGGATATTACCAATTAAATGCTCTCTTGGCACCCTATATCCAGACTGTATTCTGTATCTTGCTAAATGAATCATTATCAATTCAAGTCTTTCAAGTAGAAAAGCTGTCATTCTCACCTCCTGACAGCCTACACCTACCACACTACACCCTCCATTCTGACTGATCTTATTTCTAGATTACTAAGGCAAGACTTCCAATTGACTCCCATTTCTAGTTAAAGCCCTTTGCTACTACTCACAGCAGGCTGAGCTCAGGGAGTACCTCTGGTCCCCACCTCTAATTTGACCCGCTTTCCCCTTCCACTGCACAAACTCTAGCCACATCTAATTTGTTGCCCTTCACTGCCCATCACGCCTTTGGATGTCACCTTGTCTCTGCTGAGAATACCTTTTATCCTAGGTATCAGCCACATGAGTTTCTACTGATCCTATGAGAAATGGTTCAAATACCAGAACTGGTGTAGCTTAAACCATATTTAATTTTTATTCTAATCTCTGACATTTAATAGACTATTAATAACATGATCATTAACCTAAAAAAACAACTAACGGTAACCAAATGTGTTAGCTTAGAAATTTAGAGTTTACATAGTCTTGACACAAGGTCATAGATAATATAGCAGATAAACTGCATTAATTATAAATAGAAGTTTTTTGGGTTTTTTTGGTTGTAGAGCCAAAGTCTCACTTTATCGCCCTCAGTAGAGTGCCATGGCGTCACAGCTTATAGCAACCTCTAACTCCTGGGCTTAAGGGATTCTCTTGCCTCAGCCTCCCAAGTAGCTGGGACTACAGGCGCTCGCCACAATGCCCGGCTATATTTTGGTTGTAGTTGTCATTGTTTGGCAGGCCTGGGCTGGATTCGAACCCGACAGCTCTGGTGTATGTGGCTGGCGCCTTAGCCATTTGAGCTACAGGCACCACCCACTTAGAATATATTTTAAATAGCCTTTCTGGGAGGTGCCTGTGGCTCAAAGGAGTAGGGCACCAGCCCCATATGCCAGAGGAGGCGCGTTCAAACCCAGCCCCGGCCAAAAACTACAAAAAATAAAAATAAAAATAAAATAAAAAATAAATAGCTTTTCCTTGGAACATTAGGTTAAAATGTTTCCTTGCAGTCTTCCCTGTGTCAGAAACTGGTTCCTGATAGAATGAAGGCTGAATGCCCTATTGATGCTTCCCTGTGGTACATACACTTTTAGGCTTCTTAGATAAAAGAGTCACCCTTATGAATAGCAGCTGTGCTTCCTTATTTCCCAGTTCAAATCCACTTACTACCTCACTGAAAATTAAAAGTGTATAGTCATGCCGGGCGTGGTGGCTCACGCCTGTAATCCCAGCACTGTGGGAGGCTGAGGAGGGAGAATCGCTTGAGCTCAGCAGTTCATGACTCGCCTGAGCGACAGTGAGACCCCGACTCGTGAAAAAAATGGAAAAACCCAGCTGGGCCGCCGCGGCGAGCGCCTGTAATCCCAGCGGCTTCCAGAGGCTGAGGCAGCGGGGTGCCCGCAGCCCGAGTCTGAGGTTGTGGTGAGCTACCACGCCCACTGCACTCTGCTCAGGGGCATAGGGTGGGACCCTGTCTCAACAACAACAAAAAAAAGTGTATAGTCAAACTCACAAGACTGTTAATAGAAAATAGTGTGCAGGGGCGGCGCCTGTGGCTCAGTGAGTAGGGCGCCGGCCCCATATGCCGAGGGTGGCGGGTTCAAACCCGGCCCCGGCCAAACTGCAACAACAACAACAAAAAAATAGCCGGGCGTTGTGGTGGGCGCCTGTAGTCCCAGCTGCTCGGGAGGCTGAGGCAAGAGAATCGCGTAAGCCCAAGAGTTAGAGGTTGCTGTGAGCCGTGTGACGCCACGGCACTCTACCAAGGGCGGTACAGTGAGACTCTGTCTCTAAAAAAAAAGAAAATAGTGTGCAAACAAAAAGAAAAAAATACTACTTCTGGGTGGGACCTGTGGCTCAGTGAGTAGGGCACTGGCCCTACATACCCAGGGTGGCAGGTTCGAACCAGGCCCCGGCCAAACTGCAACAAAAAAATAGCCGGGCATTGTAGTGGGCACCTGTAGTCCCAGCTACTCAGGAGGCTGAGGCAAGAGAATCGCTTAAGCCCAGGAGCTGGAGGTTGCTGTGAGCTGTGTGATGCCACGGCACTCTACCAAGGGCCATAAAGTGAGACTCTGTCTCTACAAAAAAAAAAAAAAAAAAAATACTATTTCTATTTATAATTAGTGCAGTTTATCTGCTATATTATCTATGACCTTGTGTCAAGATCATGTAAACTCTAAATTTCTAAGCTAACACATTTGGTTACCATTAGTTGTAACTAACAGTACATGGGCAGTGAAGGGCAAGAAATAGATGTGGCTAGAGTTTGTGCTTGGAAGGGGAAAGTGGGTCAAACTGGAGGTGGGGACCAGAGGTACTCCCTGAGCTCACTCTTCTGTGAGTAGTTGGGGAGATGGCAAAGGGCTTTAACTAGAAATGGGAGCCAATTAGAAGTCTTGCCTTAGTAATTTAGAAATAAGATCAGTCAGAATGGAGGGTGTAGTGTGGTAGGTGTAGGCTGTCAGGAGGTAAGAATGACAGCTTTTCTACTTGGAAGACTTGAGTTGATAATGAACACAGGCTCTGTCTCAAGAAAAAAAAAAAGAATATATATAGGGTTAACATTTAGGGTAAAGTACCATGAACTACATCATTAATTACTTCTAATAAGAGATACGATTAAAAGTGTGTTTTATTTAGAATGAAGACACCTTGGGAAAGCTCACAGAATACTGACAAAGATTCAACTATACTTGTTGGGAGAAAGGGAAGAATGACCACATATGAATAAAAAAATTTATTTAGGAAGAAAGGAATCTAAGCTTCAAATTTGTTTCATAAAAATCACATTGAAATGGCCAGGCACAACAGTGGGAGGCTGAGGTGAGGGATTGCTTGAACTCAGGAGTTAGAGATCAGCCTGAGCAAGAGCGAGTCCCTGTTCCTACTAAAAAAAATAGAAAAGTTATCCAGGTTTCATGACGGGTGTCTAGTCCCAGCTACTTAGGAGACTGGGACAGGAGAAAATCACTTGAATCCAAGAGTTTGAGGTTCCTGTGAGCTGATGTCACAGCACTCTAGCCTGGGTAACAGAGAGAGACTGTCTCAAAAAAAAAAAAAAAAAAAATCACATCAAAAACATGGCCAATTTGAACATTCTTAAAATATAAACATTTTAAATAGGTTAAAAAGGAATTATCCAAATATTACCTGGAAATACTCCTAGCTTGTTGTTTTGTTAAGCCAAGCTCTTCACTGGAAACTCCGTCTTTAGTTATAAGGTCATCAATAATGTCTACAATATCAGTTAATCCGGCCATTTGGAGTGGATCTTCTGAAACACTTCATTTGCAAATGTAATTTGAGAAATATAAATCAGTATCTGCAACTTATTTTAAGCAAAAATGAACATGTTATAAATGAACACAAAATGATAAACATATATCTATTGTTTCCTCTTTTTTCTATAATCCTATTATTTTTCTTTTGTTTTTTTTGAGACAGAGTCTCATTATGTCTCCTTTAGAGTGCCATGGTGTCACAGCAACCTTAAACTCCTGGACTTAATTCTCTTGCCTCAGCCTCCAAGTAGCTGGGACTACAGGCGCCTGCCACAATGTCTGGCTGTTTGTGTTGTTGTTGTTGCAGTTATCATTGTTGTTTTAGCTGGCCCGGGGCCAGGTTCAAACCCACCACCCTCGGTGTATGTGACTGGCGTCCTACCCACTGAGCTATGGGCGCCACCCTGTAATCCTAATATTTTTCAGTGGAAAAGCCTAACCACCATTAATTGATGACTTGGTAGGTTCTCTTAGAAAAGCAAATATAAGGTCTAGGAGGAAACCACCATAGGTCCTGCCTGCTGAATTTAATACATACTTAGTAAAAGAAAATGTAGCAAACATAGCCTACTATATTTAAATTACCTGTGCTAAACAGTAAGGAATATAACAATCCTCAGTTTTCTTAAAATATTCCATTCCCAGTGGTAACATATTATATTCCTAAACCAAAAGGATGTACAGTGCAAAAGTTCACATACATGTGAACAAAATTTTCAGAACACATATTTACAACCAACTTTCAGTGAAACTGTGAATTAACTCAAGATATTTACCTCTCAAGTAATTCGTCACTGTCATTCACACCTTTAAAAAAAGAAACATTATTATTAATAAGAATTTAAAGTCAATTTTTTTTACTTTCAAAACTGACCTGACTTAGAAATTATGTAATCAGAAACTGAAATATTTTTAAACCTCCAAATTGGTTTAAAGATATGTATGTACAGAATATTTATCAGTATCCACAACTTAATTACATTAACTAAAAATGAATGTAAACTGATGAACATCTGATAAACTCCTCTTGAATATGCTAGTTGGTGGTACATATTATTTACATTTAAGAGAATTACTTTCCTATGCCGAATATACTATATGATATCTTTCAGGAGGCACAACTCTTCTTTGCTTAGTACACTGTTTAGAGTAGTAGGGTGGAATTAACTTTATATAAAACAAAAATTCTCTAGTGATTTTTTTTTTTTTTTTTGTCTCACAAGGCTTAAAAATCATACTTAACAAGGCTTAAAAATCATTCTTTGGGTCATATTCTTACAAGTAAATGGGTTCTTGGATTTAAATTAAATATTTAAAAAAATATCTAATCTATTTTAGATTTCTATCTATTTTAGAAGCCACTTAGTGGCCCCTGGTAGAATGCCATGGCATCACAGCTCACAGCAACCTCCAACTCTCAGGTGATTCTTTTGCCTCAGCTTCCCAAGTAGCTGGGACTACAGGCACCTGCCACAATGCCTGGCTATTTTTAGAAATGAGGTCTCACTCTGGCTCAGTCTGGTCTCAAATCTGTGAGTTCAGGCAATCCACCCACCTCAGCCTCCCAGAGGGCTAGAATTACAGGCGTGAGCCACTGCGCTCAGCCTCTAAAAACAATACATTTTTTAAAATACCTAATTTAAATCCAAGAACCCATTTACTTGTAAGAATGTGACCCAAAGAATGATTTTTAGGCCTTGTTGAGTATTAACTACATGTCTTCAAAGCAAAACACTTACTCTATTCAATCTTCTATATGTTTAACTCTAAAAGAGAATTTAATTATAATATATGGAAAAGTGTTCTGACATCTCAAAAAAAAACATTCCTTTCGATCAAGATAGACCCAACATGCCCCTAAGACTTACATATACACATATTTTTAGTATGAAATAATTTTGGTTTCTTGAAAACATATTGTTCTATTTAGTTTATTAACTCCCAAATCAAGAATTTTATCTTTGTGCTTAGAGTCTGGGTATTTTTGAATTCTTAATAGCAATTAATGAAATTTAACGAAGAGGGAAATACTTACATAAAACTGAGATTATAGCAATAGTAATAACAATACTATTACTAGTATAAGTAATACCTACTATGTCTAAGAGCTTTTGCTCAGGAGAAACCACATACTCCATTTAAGAGACACTTTGTATCAGTGTGTGAGCAGTAGTAGGTATAAAAACTGTTGACTACTATGCAAACGATTTCTTTTATCAAAGAGTTGAAAGGTATCATATCCAAATAAATACTGTTAAAAGTAGGTGCAAAGGTAGACTATATCCTTACTTCATTTTCAAACTATTTTTGGAACATTTCCTTTGGGACTGCCTTCATAGACAATTTATTAAACACAATCAACTTCATTCCTTGATAACCACAATTGCTTATTTTTAATTCCAAACAGTGACATTCAGTCTAGTCACTTATTTCATTTACTAGAAGAGCCTCTGAATAACTTTTGTCTGTTAGCAAAAATTCAATCCATGCTCTGTGAATAAATTATTTGCCACTATTAAAATACTCAGAAGAGGGAGGGGGCTTGGTAAGCTCCCACCTACCAGTACAGTGTAGGGATACATGGCACAGCTCCTGGGTGAAGGACTCAACTACAACTCAGATGTTACCCCACAAACATAAACAACATAACCTAATCATATGTACCCTTATATGAATAAAAAAAATTCAGAAGAATACCCATTTGGGGTTATAAATTCTGTACTTTGTTAAAAAAAAATCAATGTAGGTATTTTTTTCAAAATTTATAATCACACATTCAGCATTAGAGAAAAGCATTTGAATTTACCTATCTTTATTTATTTATTTATCTAGTTATTTGTTTTGAGACAGTCTTACTCTGTCACCCTGGGTACAATGCCATGGTGTCACAGCTCACAGCAACCTCAAACTCCTAGGTTCAACTGATCCTCTTATCCCAGCCTCCTGAGTAGCTGGGACTACAAGTGCCTGCCACAATACCCAGCTAATTTTTCGATTTTTTTTAGAGATGGGGTCTTGCCCTTACTGACGCTGGTCTCAAACTCCTAAGCTGAAGAATCCACCTGCCTTGGCCTCCCAGAATGCTAGGATTACAGGCGTAAGCCACCACGCCCAGCCTGAATTTGTCCATCTTTGTACGTGTTACACCATTTATTGCCTTTTCTCCTTCTCTTGCATCCTAATTTAAGAAGCCAGTACACGGCTCGGTGCCTATAGCACAGTGGTTATGGCGCCAGTGACATACACTGAAGCTGGTGGGTTTGAACCCGGCCTGGGCCAGCTAAACAACAATGACAACTCCAGCAAAAAATAGTCAGGCATCGTGGCGGGCACCTGTAGTCCCAGCTACTTGGGAGGCTGAGGCAACAGAATCGTTTGAGCCCAAGAGTTTGAGGTTGCTGTGAGCTATGACACCAAGGTGGCACTCTACTGAGGGTGATAAAGTGAGACTCTTTGTTTCAATAAAAAAAAAAAATAAAAAGAAGCTAGTACAGCAAAGAAGTATAGAGAGTCCTCAAAGATCTAAAAGTAGACTTTCTTTTTTTTTGCTCTCCCCTTCCCCCACCCCACACCGTGTCATTAACTGTCATTAATTGACTTTCTATTTGATCCTGTAATCCCATTGCTAGGTATCTATCCAAAAGGAAAAAAGTCATTTCACTTTTGACTGTATATAACCTGTATATAAGCTTATATACAGTCAAATGTTTATAGCAGTGCAATTTATAACTGCAACTCCAGTGCCCTTCAACACACGAATGGATTAATAAACTATGGTATAAATATACCATGGAACACTACTCAGCCACAACAAGATGAAGATTTTGTATCCTTTCTTATAATTTGAATGGATCTGGAGAATATTCTCCAAAGTATCACAAGAATGGATTGTTGGCTCTTTTTATGTGAATTAATTTGAGTTCTCTGAAGATCCTACTTATCAAGCTTTTGTCTGATTCAAAATAGGTAAATATCCTTTCCCATTGTGTAGGTTGTTTATTTGCTTTGGTAGCTGTACAGAAGCTTTTAAGTTTAATGAAGTCCCATTTGTTTATTTTTGTTGTTGTTGCAATTGCCACAAAAGTCTTCTTCATAAAGTCTTTCCTCAGGCCGATATCTTCAAATGTTTTTCTCAAGCTTTCTTTGAGGATTATATCACTGGGCAAGAAAGATGAATAGAACCTTCTCTAAAGAAGACAGACAAATGGCTAACAAACATAAGAAAAAGTGTTCATCATCCCTAATTATTAGAGAAATGCAAATCAAAACCACCCTAAGATATCATCTAATCCCAGTGAGAATGGCCCACATCACAAAATCTCAAAACTGCAGATGCTGGCGTGGATGTGAAGAGAAGGGAACACTTTTACACTGCTGGTGGGACTGCAAACTAGTACAACCTCTTTGGAAAGAAGTATGCAGAATCCTCAAAGAATTCAAACTAGACCTCCCATTTGATCTTGCAATCCCATCACCAGGCATCCACCCATAAGAAAAAAAATCCTTTTACCATAAGGACACTTGCACTAAACTGTTTATTGCAGCTCAATTTACAATAGCCAAAATGTGGAAACAGCCTAAATGTCCACCAACTCAGGAATGGATTAACAAGCTGTAGTAATGTACACTATGGAATACTATTCAGCCATTAAAAAGATGGAGACTTTACATCTTTTGTTTTGACCTGGATGGAAGTGGAACACAGTCTTCTTAGTAAAGCGTCACAAGAATGGAGAAGCAAGAATCCAATTGTACTCAATTCTAATATGAAGGCAGTAGATGATCTAATAAAAGGGGTGGGGTAGGGGAATGAGGAATCAGGCAGAGGGGAGGAGGGAGGGGAATGGGGGGGTCACCATGTATGGTACACCTCTTTGGTGGGGGGACACAATTATAAGACAGACTTTACCTAACAACTGCAATCAGAGTAACCTAATTCTTTGTACCCTCAATGAATTCCAAATAATTAAAAAAAAAATGGTACTACGCCTTTCTAAGTCTCAATATACAAAATATACTATAAAATGGGGATGATGATGATGATGATAATAATAATAATAATACCTATCTACCTCATAGGTCAGGCTTAAACCAGGGTTCAAATAGTGTTGTCTAGCATATGGTAGAGGCTTAAAAAATGATACCTGTTATTTTGCTTTCTAATTAAAATTCAAACTTGTAGTAATTAGAAATGTTTGAATTTCTTAATTTTTTTTTTTTTTTTTTTTTGTTGCAGTTTGGCCGGGGCTGGGTTTGAACCCGCCACCCTCGGTATATGGGGCCGGTGCAGTGCTCACTGAGCCACAGGCGCCGCCCGAATTTCTTAATTTTTATAAAAATACAGTATCATAGGAATTCTAATTGCTATAAATTTAATATTAATAATTTACACAGAATATGCTACATGGTTGCAGTATATCTTATAAAAGGTGTCACAATTCTTCATGTGAATGAGACAAGTTTTACCTGTCATTTCCCTGAAATAAATATTATAAATGACTTCACAAACTTTTCATAACTATATTCCCAGTAAATAATGTTCAGTAACTTTATAATGGAAAATAAGAGTAAGTGTAAATGAAAAAAGTGAGGAACACTACCAGGAGTAGAGGTGTGCTGGTCACTGGAAAGGCTGACAGCCGAATCAGCAGTAGGAAACACATAGGTCTTCTGACTAGAGTGATTTTCTGTCACTGAAAATTCAACTTCTGAAGTCTCCTCTTTGTCACTTCCATCTTCCTCATCCACAGGAGTCAAAAAATGTACTATTCAAGAGTATATATTAAATTAAAAGAAAATAGTAGAGAAAAAAATTACATGGAAAAGATAATTGCTAACATTTATACATGGCAACACACATACATTAGAAGTTCCCAACATATTCTGATATCTTTCTACTATACAATGAATTAACTTAACATGAAATTTAAAATTAAAACTCACTCAAAGTAAAAAAAAAAATGTATTATCAACTTTGTGAATCACGGCAGATTGAGCTAAGTGCACAGGCCCATGCCCTGCCAAAAAAACTAGAAATGCTAAAATATCACAAAAGGTTCAAAACACAACCAGGCCTGCTGGAGCAGTAATTGGACGATGATGCTAGAATATTCTACAGGGGAGTAGGAGATGTGATTTCTACAGATTTCATATGGCTAGGACAGCATTCAAAGACCTTTGTCCATAAAATGCGAATAAGAAAATCCCTGTCACGGAGAAACAGCTAAGAAGTTTTCTCTCTGCCTGGACAATAGATGAGAGAATAATAAAAGTCTACTTTAAGAATTCAAACCCCCATGGGCAGCGCCTGTGGCTCAGTCGGTAAGGCGCCGGCCCCATATACCGAGGGTGGCAGGTTCAAACCTGGCCCGAGCCAAACTGCAACAAAAAAATAGCCAGGCGTTGTGGCAGGTGCCTATAGTCCCAGCTACTCGGGAGGCTGAGGCAAGAGAATCGCTTAAGCCCAGGAGTTGGAGGTTGCTGTGAGCTGTGTGAGGCCACAGCACTCTACTGAGGGTGATAAAGTGAGACTCTGTCTCTACAAAATAAATAAATAAATAAATAATAAAAAGAATTCCTTTAACCCCCTGGCTTGCAAAAAGCAGGTGCAGGGTCTAAATTTATACTATCTGTATAGTATAGCAACTTCAACTCAAGAAATTTGTATTAAAACTTACGACCCCAATTTTTCTTTATTTCAATGATAGCAAAACAAATACAAAAGCATTCCAAACATATATGAGGATCGACAAGTAAAACAGCAAACTTGCCAGTGTAAACTTACATTGGCAGCACTATATAAACAACTCAGCAAGGTTTCATAACTTTAGTATATCAGTATTCACAGCTGTGTATGTGTCAATGTGTGGCAGGGTCTTCCTGAGAGACATTCATTATGGTTGCATGTTTTTGTGTGCCATAACGAGAATGTTGGAGCTTGAATTAGAGCAATGAACAAACATTAAATTTTTTCTTAAACTTGGCAAGAGTGGGCTGGGTGTGGTGGCTCACACCTGTAATCCCAGCACTTGGGAGCCCAGGTGGGTGGATTGCTTGAGCTCTCAAGTTTGAGACCAGCCTGAGCAAAAGCAAGACCTTATCTGTACTAAAAATAGAAAAACTGAGGTAAGAGGATTTCTTGAGCCTGAGTTTGAGGTTGCTGTGAGCTATGACACCAGAGCACTCTACCCAGGGTGACAGCTTGAGACTCTGTCTCAAAAAAAAAAAAAAAAAAAAATATATATATATATATATATATGTATATATACACACATATGTATATATAAAATCACACAAGGAATCATCAAATTTGAGGAAGAGTTACTACACAGATTCAAGAGTTGAGAATGTGCATCCATTAAAGAAATCTGAAAGGTTGTAAAACATGACTAAAAATATTAAGTAGATAAAGCATAAAAATCAAAATAGAAAAAGAAGACGAGGCTTCCAAAGAACCTATAGATTTGAAAAATAAATAGAACTTTATATATTAAAAGTGTATTCACCAAAATTAAAATCATAATAAACAGGAGAAACAGCAAAGATGAAATAGCAGAAGAATTAGCAAACTAGAAGACAGATCTGAGGCGATCACCCTGAGTACACCACTGAGAGATAAGAGGCGGAACTTATGAAGTAATAGTTGAAAGCAAACAGGGAATATTGCTAGAGGTCCAACACACCTCTACTGGGTGTGTTGAAGTGCAAAAAGAATGAATGGGGAGGAAGCAATATTCCAAAACAATTATGGATGAAAAATTCCCAAAGTTAAGTCTTCAAACTGAAGAATCTTTCCTACTCCAACAGAAGATAAATAAAAAGAAATACATACCTAGATACACTGTATCAAAAAAAGCAAAATAAAGTACAAAGAGAAATTTTTTAAGCAACCAGAGATAAAAGAAGAGCAATTATATTGATAGCACATAGGTAGTGTAAACTTAGCAGATGTCAGTAAATAACATATCTTTAAAATGCTCAGGTTTGAAAATAATAATCATCCTAAAAGTCTGTACTTAGCTATAAGCTATGATTCATGAATAGTAGTAAAATTAAAGCTATTTTCAAAGACAGAAAAGTTACCACTCAGACTCTAGGTGGAAGAACTAACAATAGAAGAAAGAAAGAAACTGAATGCTTGAAGATCCAGACGTAGTGGATCACGCCTGTAACCAATCCTACCTAACACACTGGGTTGGGAGGACTGCTTGAGGCTAGCAGTTCAAGAGTAGCTGAGCAAGATCAAGACCCTCTCTCTTCTAGAATAAAAATCTGTCTACAACACGAGGCAACTGGCAACATTTGAACTCTGATTAGAGATATATATAAAAATATTAGAATTTTTTTTAAGCAGTGACATGATGCTTATGTTAAAAATGGGACCTTATATTTTAGAGTACACATAAAATATTTATATATAAAATAATGTGCTTGTATGAGTTTTACTTCAAAATAATCCAGGAAAAGGTGGGAAGAGTGGGTGGGTGTATAGATAAAAAAGAATTAGCCATGAGTTGGTAATTACTAAGTTGGCTGTTAAGTACATAAAAGTTAATCATACTATTCTGTCTTCTATTAAAGCATGTCAGAAATTTTCATGATGAAATTTTTTAAAAAGTATCAAAAATGAGACATAAGAACACAGGGATGGTAAAGTTTGTATTAGACAAACTTGACTGTAAGTCAAAAGATATTATTGGGGATAAAGAAGGTCACTGCTTTGGCTCAGTGCCTGTAGCTCAGCGGCTAGGGCACCAGCCACATACACCAGAACTGGAGGGTTCGAACCCAGCCTGGGCCTGCCAAACAACAACTACCAAAAAAAAAAAAAAATAGCTTGGGCTTTTCCCATGACTTAGCAATTATGAATTGGGCTGCAATAAACATTCTGGTACAAAAAAAAAAAAAAATAGCTGGGCGTTGTGGCGGGCACTTGTAGTCCCAGTAACTTGGGAGGCTGAGGCAAGAGAATCAATTGAGGCCAAGAGTTTGAGGTTGCTGTGAGTTGTGATGGCACAGCACTCTACCTAGGGTGACATAGTGAGACTGTCTCAAAAAAAAAAAAGTCATTTCTTAATGATAAAAGGGACAAACTTTAACAAGAAAATTACAATCCTGAACTATATTCAGTTTATAGCCTCAACTATCCAAAGCAATATTTAACAGATTTACAATGAGAAATAAACAATTCCACAATTATGGATAGGTTTTTTTTGTTGTTTTGTTTTGGCTTACTGAATATTATGGTTAATTTTATTCATGGTTTACTGAATATTATGGATAGTTTTTAATGCACTCTTCTGAGAAATGAATAGATCAAGCAGATTAAGAATCAGAAAGAATATAGAAAATCTAGACAATGCAATTTAGAAGCATAATTAGATGGAGATATGTGTGTGTATTTAGTATATATACACTTTACATACAGCCAATGTTTATTCTCTTCAAAGAAGTGTAAAACATTTATAAAAATTGACTGCATATATTAGGTCACAAAGACAATTAACAAGTATCTAAGAATAGGTATCATCATACACACCATCTGACTGTAATATAATAAAATGGAAATCAATTGCAAAAACATAGCCCAAACCTATTACTCTTTAGAATCTATGAATGAATTACAAACTCTGAAGATCTGAACACCACCAGGCAAGCCTCTTGTTGAGGTCCATGTAGGACATGCTCAGCCTCAACTGCATATATCAGAAAATAAGAAAAAATGAAGGCAGGAAAAAACCAAAAAGCCCATCTAAAAACAGAAGAAATAATAAGGGTAAAAATAGAAATTAATGAGACCCTGTCAAAAAAAAGAAAAGAAAAGAAAATTAAGAATCAATGAACCCAAATCTAGTTTTTAATTTTTTTATTTTTTCGAGACAGTCTCTTTATGTCATCCTCGGTAGAGTGCCATGGCATCACCGCTCACAGCAACCTCAAACTCCTGGGCTCAAGTGATTCTCTTGCCTCAGCTTCCCAAGTAGCTGGGACTACAGGCGCCTGCCACAACGCCCGGCTGTTTTTCGTTGCAGACATCATTATTGGTTAGCTGGCCCAGCCGGGTCCGAGCCCGCCAACTTCGGTGTATGTGGCTGGTGCCATAACCACTGTGCTACGGGTGCCGAGACAAAATCTGGTTTTAAAAAAAGACTAACTACTGATAAAACAGAATGAGAAAAAAAGTGCAGGTATAAACAACTGTAGATACAGTATAAAGTAAAAACCTAACTACTTTAATTTAATTCTTTTGAGAGTCTCAGTCACCTGAGGTAGAGTGCCGTGGTGTCATAGCTCACAACAACCTTAAACTCTGGGGCTCAGCAATCCTCTTGCCTCCGTTTTTCATTTTTAGTAGAGATGAGGTCTCACTCTTGCTCAGGCTGGTCTTGAACTGCTGAGCTTAAACAATCCATCCACCCACCTCAGTCTCCCAGAGTGCTGAGATTACAGGCATAAGCCACTATGCCCAGCATATAATTTAATTCTTTCAGTAAGAAATGAAAAAACTTACTACCTCATCATTGCCTGGCCATTTAACCAGAACCTCAAATTCCAGCTCCGCTGTTGACCACAAACAAAAACCTCAGCACAAACCTCTGTGCAATCCCCAGCAGAGTGTGGCCAAAGGCCTGAAAGCCACAGAAACTAAGATCCAAGCCACAATGCCTATGCTGTTATAAAAGGAGAGGAGGTAATCAGCTTCTCAGAACAAACGGCCTTGAAGCAGAAGCCAGTCACATCACAAAAATAATCCTAATCTAAAAATTTGGGAGCTAATAGTTTCAGCTCACATATAAAAAGTACTTCTATTTCTGGCACTCCAAAAAAAAAAAGCTTGTTTTTTGGTCACCCAAAGCAAGCCTTCAGTCCCAGGCCTCAGAACTTCCCACAAACCTTCTTCAGAAATGCTAATGTTTTTTGAAGTTAATGGTTTTTCAAATTCAGGGCCAGAAGACAATTCAATGTGATCCACTGGTCCAACCTGTAGAAAAAACATACAACAAAACAACTGTAATAAACTGATAATTTCAAAATACTATAAATGATTTTATGTAAGTTTTGTTTTTATTTTTTAATGTAAGTTTAAACACTTGCATTAATGCAACACAAATCAAAGAAATGGGACATATTGTTAAAATTGTTCCATTTTATTATTGTTGCTGTTAAATCTCTTACTGCACCTAATTTATAAACTTTATCATAGATATGTATGCATAGGAAAAAACATGGTACCCACTCAGCCTTTTCTATCTGTGGGCTTTGCATTCAGGGTTTCAACCAAATGTAGATTGAAAATATTTGGAAAAACGAGAAGTATAGTTTCATCTGTACTACACCTACACACTTTTTCTTATAGTTATTCCCTATATGATACAGTATAGGAACTATAATAGTTATATACATTGACAATGTATTAGAGAATGTACAGGAGTTATATGCAAATACTATGCTCTTTCACAAGGGACTTGAGCATCTGTGACTTTGGTTCAGTACAATCTACAATTTCAGCTATCCACTGGGGGTCTTGAAAAGTTATCCCCTTGCATGATTGCAAGAGGGACTTTACCTAACAATTGCAATCAGAGTAACCTGGCTTATTGTACCCTCAGTGAATCCCCAACAATAAAAAAAAAAAAAAAAGGAAGAAAGAAAGAAATATAGTTATTCCAAATTGAAGTGTGCTATAATAGTAAAATACTCACTGAATTTCTTTTTTTTTTTTTTTTTTTTTTTTTTGTAGAGACAGAGTCTCACTTTATGGCCCTCGGTAGAGTGCCGTGGCCTCACACAGCTCACAGCAACCTCCAACTCCTGGGCTTACGCGATTCTCTTGCCTCAGCCTCCCGAGTAGCTGGGACTACAGGCGCCCGCCACAACGCCCGGCTAGTTTTTGGTTGCAGTTTGGCCGGGGCCGGGATTGAACCCGCCACCCTCGGTATATGGGGCCGGTGCCCTACTCACTGAGCCACAGGCGCCGCCCAATACTCACTGAATTTCAAAAAGAAAAAAAAAAAAAAAAAGTTACCCCTGGGAATTAGGGAGGAACTTAATCTTCCCAGATCACTACTTTGAAGGAAAAAGCAATAATTAAGTAATAGGTTTGGTACATATTTTTAAAAATACCCTCATCCTATTATAATGTACACATAAATATAAACATTTGACTTACCTAAAGAAAATAGCTTATAGACCTGGAAGAGGCAGAGGGATGCTAAGGACAAGTACTGACTACAGCTTTGAGAATCTGGGTTGCATCCATGTTGTGCCACTAAGAAGTCACTGAATCTCTCTAGGTCTTGTTCCCTCATCTTTATATGAAAGATTTTGTCTAGATAGTAAAGTTCCTCCCCATTCTAAAATTATATGATGCTATTTTCCTGAGCCTCTAAAAAGGTTAAATTAATTAAGCTACAATTAAAGGGTGACAGAGTGAGACATTTTCTCTAAAATCAAAACCAAAACAAAACAAAAAACACCTAAAAAACTTATTGTACAGAGAATAACTGAAACCTCAGGAAATGAAACCTTGGATAAGAGAGGACTATCGGACTTGACTTTGAGCAGATGGTTTTAGAACTCTTCCTTTGCATTATCTCCCAAGCTTGGGCCATAATTATTAATTAACTGTTCTAATGCCACATCTTTAGTATACAAATATGATTGTACCACTGTCACAATCCAAAAATAAGAGAGCACTTGGTAAACGGTCTGTGAAGCTAGTGAATGATGCCCCATGATCATATCAATGTACACAGCTATGATTTAATAAAAAAAAGTAAAAAAACAAAAAACAAAAATAAGAGAGCAAAGGCAGCCTGTCATGTGCTGCAAAAGACACAGTCCTTACCTTCTAGTCTTAGAGGCTTAGTTGAGAGGGGGCTCTACCAGAATTTGGGGTAACTTTCAAAATGTCAAGCCACCTCTGCCCCCTTTCAATAAGGCTAGCATGTACGTATATTCTGAAAAAGCACACTGGGTGGCTTTGACAAGCATAGCTTTCTACTGTCTAACAGGCCCAGACTTGTGCAAAGTCCTATTTTGGCTGGCTTTCTCTTAAGTCTCTAACTAGCTCAGATAGATTGTTCTCAAGTCTTGTTAAGTCCTCACCCTTAAGAGGCAGTCTGCCTGCAGGATTCTCTCCTTTAGCCTCTTCTCTCACTCTGTGTGCTCTCTGGGGGTGAGTGGCTGTGCTACTATGACTTGAAGTTCCTCGTAACTAATGACTCCAAGATTTGTACCTCCAGCCCAGAGCTTCCTCAGTCGCAGAAGCAGATATCCAACTGCCCCTCATGTCAAAGTACCTCAAATTTAACATGTCTTTGACATGTTAAATACCTCCAACACATGTGCACTCATGTGCACACACACAGACCCACTTCCCCTTTCTTAGATTGGAAAATGAGTCCACCACTTACCCAACCTAGAGTCTGGAGACCACCCAGACTCTTTGTTGTTTTCACCTTCCCATGGCCTATCAGTCTATACATCTTGTCACACTCTTCCTCCAGGCCTACCGCTAAAGTTGAGGCACCTTAGTATTTCTTGCCTTGGGTATGCAGTGCAGCCCAAACACCTATAAGCAGACCTCATAAAGAGCTACAGCATATAAGATACATGATAAGAATTATTTATTAAGCTTGCTAATAATACCGATTCCTGGACTCTACTCCAGACCCACTTAAAATCAGAATTTCAGGGAAATGGGGTACAGGAGTTTTCATTTTCAACAAGCTTCCAAGACAGTTATAATGAGCAGCCAGGTTGGAAGACCCACATGGTTTCCATGTTCCAGTCTTAACCTATCCAAGGTAATCTCCACATTAGTGCCAACACGTCTGATCATATCCCTTCACTGCTTTTACTCTTTAATGGTTTCCTATCACCTGCTGGTAGGATAAAATCCTAATTGCTTGGCATAGCAAACAATGATTTCCATCTTTATCTGGCCCCTCACTACCTCTACTGCCATATGTCTTAAAATTCAGTTCCACCAACCTTTACCTCCAAGTAATGCTGACACAGGTCCCCAAACATTCTGTGCCATTTGGCATCTTTCTGCTTTTGCTCATGATGTTTTCTCAACTCTTCTTTATCAAACTGCTGAAGAGTCACCTTTATACATCCTTCTCTGATGCCACAACTTCACTTACCCCATCAAGTAACAACAGCACCTATGTGTCCTCAAGGCACCTGGTACAAAAGTATTCCCTGGTGTATAGATCTGCCTTCTTTTATTAGATTCTATGCTCCTGGACAGTAGGTACGTTCCCTTACTCAACTTTCTATTCCCAGAACTTAGCACAGAGCCTAACATGTAATAGATGCTCAGTAAATATTTGCTATAGGAATGAACACTTAAGGATTCTTGCGAGAATGAGCAAGCCAGCATAAAGACTACATCAGAGGCCAAAGTAGTGGATCGCCTGAGCTCACCAGTTCGAGATCAACCTGAGCAAGAGCAACACCCCACCTCTAAAAATAGCGAAGCATTGTGGCGGGTGCCTATAGTCCCAGCAACTTGGGAGGCTGAGACAAGACAGTCTCTTGAACCCAAGAGTCTGAGGTTGCTGTGAACTATGATACCACAGTACTCTACCCAGGGTGACTGAGTGAGACTCTGTCTCAAAAAAAAAAAAAAAGACTACATTTAGGTATAAGTAAACCATCTGGCTTAGATATACTACTTATCAAATTACTAATAGCTTAGGAGACAATTTCAAGAGGTTCTTTGAAATAAAGAGTACCAAAGACTACTGAACATTAATTTAAATGTGACAGATCTAAGTTTGACTTAAGGCTCAGCACCCATAGCTCTGTGAGTAGGGCGCCAGCCACATACACCCAGGCGGGTTCCAGCCTGGATGGGGCCTGCTAAACAATGACAACTGCAACCAAAAAACAGCCAGGCGTTGTGGTGGGCACCAGTAATCCCAGCTACTCAAGAGGCTGAGGCAAGAGAATCCTGTAAGCCCAGGAGTTGGAGGTTGCTGTGAGCCGTGCTGTCATGGCACTCTGCCAAGGGCAACATAATGAAACTCTGTCTCAAAATAAACAAAGAAATAAAAATAATAAAATAAAAAATAAAACTTTGACTTAAAAAATAAAAAGCAAAACCACCAAATAAACACCATGATCTCATTATTTAACAGTGGTCCTAGCTTGCATTTTCTCAGTGTATTTTTGCGTAGGCTTAATCTTAACTTTTTAATGTGTGTTCAATGTTTGGATCAAAGACATACTATAAACCAAATAAATATATCTTTTAAAATGTCAACATGCTAACATCTTGGAATATTTGTTAGGTAAGTTAATAATGGAATTCCTATGCTGCAGGCTAGTTTGCATTTCCTAATATTGGACTTTAACACAATTAACATATTTTTACTATTTGTTCTTTAATCTTTATTGTGTAGATTTTCTTCCTTAAAAAAAGGACAAAATGTTTGTTCAAAATAATCAACTTTTGAGATTTTTCCTACCATTTTACCTATCATTACATATAAACATTAATTTTGTTATTATGAATATATATTTTTTGAAGTCTCAATCTATTGCCAGGTTAGAGTGCTACTGTGAATACTTAAGATACAGAAAATTTCTTTCTTGGCTTAGGTTTTTTTTGTAGAGACAGAGTCTCACTTTATGGCCCTCAGTAGAGTGCTGTGGCCTCACACAGCTCACAGCAATCTCCAACTCCTGGGCTTAAGCGATTCTCTTGCCTCAGCCTCCCGAGTAGCTGGGACTACAGGCGCCCGCCACAACGTCCGGCTTTTTTTTGGTTGCAGTTTGGCTGGGGCCAGGTTTGAACCCGCCACCCTCGGTATATGGGGCCAGCGCCTTACCGACTGAGCCACAGGCGCCGCCTGAAAATTTCTTTCTTTTTCTTTTTTTTTGAGACAGAGTCTCATTTTTGTTGCTCTCAGTAGAGTGCCCTAGCATCATAGCTCACAGCAATCTCCAACTAACTCTTAGGCTTAAGTGATTCTCTTGCCTCAGCCTCCTGAGTAGCTAGGACCACAGGCGCCCACTACAACACTTGGCATTTTTTGTTGCAATTGTCATTGCTGTTTTAGCCGGCGGTTTGAACCCACCACCCTCAGTATATGGGGCCGGCACCCACTGAGCCACAGGTGCTACCCAGATACAGAAAATTTCTAAGCAACTGATTATTAGTTCTCTTATATAAAACATTTAGAAGAAACTGAGAAGAATCCCAAATATAGAAATAATGACATTTGTAAAGTCATACAAATCTTTCCAAAGAAAATGACACTCGATTACAAGCAGGGTTTCTCCAAAACCACATATTAGTTTTGTAATTTATTTCTTTTCCTGATAGAAAATATAGGTTTACTTCTTAAAAGCTTAAGGCAGTGGTTCTCAACTATGGATGATTCTGGCTCCCAGGGTACATGTGGCAATATGTGAAGACATTTTTAATTATTCTAACTGGAGCAAGAGCTACTGGAATCTACTGGGAAAAGAGCAGGGATGCTGTCAAATGTGCTACAATGCATGGGACCACCTTCACAACAAAGAATATCCAGCCCAGATTGCCAAGGTTGAGAAACTCTAGCCAAAGAAACCAAATTTCCCATTATTTTGAAAAATCAAGTGTCTAAATTTATATCATACTACAAAGATAATAACTCACCAACAAAAGCCAAAATAAAGAGCATCTACCTTATCACAACGTAGATATAGCACTTCAGGCCTGGGGAAATCCTGCTCTATGTTTTCAGCAATGTTCTGTATTGCTAACAGCTGTTCATCAATTTTCTGCAGCTCAGAGGTGAAATGCTCTAGCCGGTGAGCTGTAATGCCTGGTGCAGGGTGAGCAGTAGCGACATCCTGCAGCAGTTTCCACAGTGGATAGTCTTCTGCAGATTCAGACTTGGTGATCTCTTTTTTGATTTGGAGCTCTGGTTTTGGCAGATCTAAATATTAATAAAAGTAAAATAGGAATAGATTAAATTAAGGGAAAGTTATATACTGATGATCTCATTTATTTGGTGACTTCATTTAAAGCCAGCAAAACATTATTTTCCAAATCAGTTTTAATTTAAAATACTTGAAAACCTTTCAGCTTCTTGATTTATGAGATGTGTCCTTATTGTGAGATAAGAATACATAACAAGTCCAGGTGCGGTGGCCCATGCCTTTCATCCCTGCACTCTCAGAAGCCAAGGCAGGAGAATCACTTGAGGCTGTCAGGAGTTTGGGAATGCCCTAGGCAAGAGCAAGACATCATCTCTACAAAAATGAGGCAGAAAAATGAGGCAGGCGTAGTGGTGGACACCTGTAGTCCCAGCTACTCAGGAGCCTGAGGTAGAATCCTGAACCCAGGAGTCTGGGGTTGCAGTAAGCTACAATTATGCCACTGCACTCCAATTCAGGCAACAGAGCAAGACATAAGAACAAGATATAAGAATACATAACAATATAACTACCCCTAAGTTCGCTCCACAAGACAGTCGAATATTACCTTTATTCTCTATTGCAAACATATATTTCATAAAAAGTAATTTTAATATCTTAATGAGTTTTTGAAACCCTATTGGAAAACCAAAACATTGTACAGTAAAAGCAAGGCTCAATATTGGCTATTACTGACTTTATGTGGGCAAACATTAAATCTCTTAAGACCAAAGCTGGGCACGGTGACTTACACCTGTCTGAAATCATAGTATGATGGGAGGCCAATGCAGGTGGACAGCTTGAGCTCACAGGTTGAAGACCAGCCTGAGCAAAAGTGAGACCCCCCATCTCTACTAAAAATAGAAAAACTGAGGCAAGAGGATGGCTTGAGCCCAAGAGTTGGAGGTTGCTGTGAGCTATGACACCACAGCACTCTACCCAGGGTGACGGCTTGAGACTCTGTCTCGAAAAAAAAAAATCTCCCAAGACCAATATCAAAGCCAATGACTCTTCTTACTCTTAAACTCAGTTGATTCTTTCCTCAGATTTGAGATGCTTTCTACTTTGAATGCACTCTTCATCTGGTGCCTGGGTCTCCTCCTCCCTGTGCTGCTCAACCTTCTTAGTTTTCTGCTACACACTCCTTTTACCATCCGCATGTCCTGGGCTGCCAGCCTCAGCACACTTTCTGCTCACTCTTCCCACTCTCCCTGAGTGAAATCACAGATTCACAGATGACTCCTAAATTATGCAGCACTCTTTCTGAAATCAGCTCCTTATGTTCTGGATATCCCAGTTAGGTTGTCCCATAGGCACAGGAAACTAAACTCATTACTGTTGTCCCTCTAATTTGCTCCCTCTTCCTTGTTCCTAAGCTCAGTGAACAGCACTCGCATTCACCTATTTTCCCAAGCCAAGGGCCTTAAAGTCAATCAAAGTTCCTCTCTCTCCTTCAGATACAATCAAGTAGGTATGTCTACCTCTTTAACACCTCCATTCCTAACATCACTGTTCAGCTGATGCTTTCACAACAGACAGATCCCAAACAGTATCCCTAATTAATCTCTGTCCTATCTAGTCCACCATTCACACATGCCCACAGAAATCTTTTTAAAATACAAATTCAGTATTGTTTCTTTTCTGCCCAAAATCCTTAAATACTTTTCCAATGCCGTCACCTTAAATACCCCAATCCTTCAGTATGACAGTGGCACACAGAATCTTTCCTTTGTCTATCTCTCTAGCATCATTTCTTGCTATTTCTTTTTTTTTTTTTTTTTGTAGAGACAGAGTCTCACTGTACTGCCCTCGGGTAGAGTGCCGTGGCGTCACACGGCTAACAGCAACCTCTAACTCTTAGGCTTACGCAATTCTCTTGCCTCAGCCTCCCGAGTAGCTGGGACTACAGGCGCCCCCCAAAACACCCGGCTATTTTTTTGTTGCAGTTTGGCCAGGGCTGGGTTTGAACCCGCCACCCTCGGCATATGGGGCCGGCGCCCTATTCACAACAAAATATTCCCTTGGACTTCAAGCTTACTGAGCTTTAATTTCTCAAGGTAATCAGGCTCCACCAACACTCTCAGTCACTGAGCAATCTCTTATCTCAGTTTGAATTCCCTTCCTTTTGCTAAATCCTATTTTTCCTTAAGATTCCATTTAGGTGTCTCTCCTAAATGGCCCCAATCCTCCCCTAAAGTAGGTTAGATTATATGTTACACCACCCAAGAGTCTCATCCACACCACCACTGCAGAAGTCACCCGGCAGCATCACACGCGTCTCTTCCTTTGTCTCCTCTTTCCCGAACGGTAGTGCCTAAAGGCTGAGCACCTGGTGTTCCTTCCCTCCAAGCTCCAGTGTCTAGTCCTGAACTCAGGGGTTATTGAAGACTCAGGCAAATAAAGATTATGATTCCTGCCCTACTTAACTCATAGAAGTTTTCTGAGAATCAAATTATGGAACAAAGTTCTCTGAAAAATGTGAATTACTAAACAAATAGGAACAGTGCTTGTTATATTTCAGTCCTAGTCTAAAGTGAACCTTACCATGAGAAGACAATGGTAAATGCCAGTCCTGGCAAAGGCAGTTACATCGTCTTTTCCTGACACGTTTTAGCTTGGCTGTCCCAGTACTTCACCATCTATTCATGCTTTCTGTTTCTCAGCACCCAGAAGCATTTCTCTTAATCACTCTCAAGAAAGAATTTAATGCACACAAACTTCAAATAGAAAATACAACAAAAGAGATGGACACACTCAAAATCCAGAATGGCCTCAATATATAACAAAACTAGCCTTCCTTTCTCTGGAGAACCTGCTCAACTTCCACTGACTAGTAAGAGAAAGTCACCTACCCAGGAGGTGACTAACTGCCACTGACCCTGCAATGCTCTTCCTGGGCCCAGCGAAACTCTGCTTGCTGTAAATGATGCTGTTCATAATGGTAAATGGTTTCCAAAATAAGAAGCCACTGCACTGTTATTCAAAATAGTGAGCACTATCCTTACCATTGCTGGCTTTACCTCTCCCAGGTCCTGCTGAAAAAATGTCAGACTCAAATCATGGTAGCAGCCAGAAGAATTTCTCTGAGGAGGAAATAGATGATGAAGAAAGTGTGATTTTGACATTGGTTCCAGTTACAGACGATGCAAATAATAAACAAATGGAACCAACTGTTTCTTCAACTTCTGATGTCAAACTGAACACAATGAAGATACTGGCTCAGTGAGCCAGGCCTACAACTCTGAGAAGTTCAGGAAAATTCATCTACCTCCAACAAATAAACAATCAAAAGCCATCCACAAAGCTAGATGTAAAAAACCTTATCTTCCCTTGCCAACCATTTTTGTCTCCCATTAATGATGTGCATCGAGACACTTTGAGGAACTGGTGCCAGCAACTCAAGCTGAGTACTGACGGCAAGAAAACAGAAGTTTTTCTGAGGCTTCAGGAGCATGCCTTTCCTGAACAGAAATGTGAAATTCCTGAAATACCAAAGGAGGCCAGATTATATTCATGTTCAAGGAAATTCAAGGCAGAGACCAAGAAAGCAAGACCTCAGGAAAGGTCCAAGATGGGTGTGAAAACAAAAGAACTCGATAGAGTAGAAGTGACAACATCAGCTCAGGAATCTGCATTGGCATCGTGGGCAAGGATTGCTGCAAAAGCTGGTCAGCCTAAGACTGTGAATTCATGGTCCATTCCTGATTCTGCTAAGGCCTTTTTGACAACAGCTTCTGGCCTTAGGTGGTGTGTGATCCATGGCAAGCCGCTCCCTGCAGACACAGAGGAGGAGTGGGTCCGCTTACAATGTCATGCAGGTCAGGCCTGGGTGTCTGCCACTCCCAAAAGGATGATTTCCCTCTTCTTGTTACCAGCCTGCATTTTCCCATCTCCAGGCCTAGAAGATAATATGTTATGTCCTGACTGTGCTAAGAGAAATAAGAAGATAAAAGATTAATGATAGCGAAGACGAAGAAGCGATCTACTTCAAACACAAAGTAGGAGACCAGAATGTGCCACCACAAAGTATTAGAGAGTGATGGATATACTTTCAGAATGTGTAAGCTGATTTGAGGAAATGGAGGAAGAGATCATTGGAAGGAACCTCTGTGATCTACAAAACAGAATCAAGTAATTAGGACTCCACTGTGAAGATGGTTGACTGGGTGCCAGCCCTGGCTAAGGAGACCTTTTGGAGGGCTTAGAAAGCCACTAAAATAAAGTCATTGCAGCCGATTTTAAAAAAACAACAACAAAACAAAATAGTGAGCAGGTCTAAAACAGAAATGTATTGTTAGTTTTGTTTTTTGTTTTAAAAACCCTGTGACCCTGCCCTTCACTTCTCTCAGCCTATTTCTGTAATGCAAATCCTACTCAATACTAACATGTATGACTATATTGAGTCTTTGAAGTAAAGAAGGGTATAGGTGAAATTTACTAAATGTAGAATATAAAAGTCTGAACACAATAATTAAGAAAATGCCATGAAGGCTATGTTAACCAGTTTGATAAAAATATTTCGAACTATATATAAAACTACCACATTGTACCTCATGATCGCATTATTGTACACAGCTATGATTTAATTAAAAAAAATCATAATTGAATTTAATTTCAAAATATAAAACTTTTCCTTTAAAATTGGCATTTTAAAGTTCTTCTCTATAATAAGAGTAGACGGGTCCACTGATATATTTTGCAACCAGGCAGTACCCCCAAGAAAGGATCCTCTAAAAGGTTGATTATATTAGCTCGCAGCTTACAGTCATTGATAAAGGAAATTAGCCCATAGCTTATGGTCATTGAAATACTGGCCTAAGATACTCAGCGGTCACAGGGAGATGGATTTGCCTCCAGACTGGTATGAAAATGAAGGGAAACTAACAGAATACCTAAGCAGCCACAGGCATTTGTCTAGATGTACCTCATGGTAGAGAGTCTGAGTCCCACAGAGATACAGATGAGGGCCAAATAAATTTAATTTACTTACAAAAAGTCAGTAAACTAGTGACAGAATTGGGATTGAAATCCAGGTCTGTTCTATTTGAATTTAAAAGTCAAGCCCTTTTCACATTCCCCACACACTTCCCCAGCCTAAAGGACTGTTAGCTTTATATAGTGGTGTCCTCTCCCCCTACCTATATGTGCCTTAGCAGCCCCATGACAGGGGAGATAGCACAAAAAAAGGCTTCAAAGCCAGCTGGTCCAAGCCGCCCAACAGCTATGGAACCCAGAAGACACATTGGGTCTCTGTTGCAGTAAGTCTGATCACATATTGGATTAATTTAACCATTCACAGCATGTGATAACTTAAGGTTGTAGAGAAATAGTCCAAATCTTACAAAAAGTTACAACAGCACAACCTGTTTGTGACTATAAAACTGAATATTTTTCCAGTTAGGTACTGTTGGCTGTCATGCCTATGTATTTTCTATGTGCTTTTCTAGAATTTCTCATCTTTTTTTTTTTTTTTTTATTGTTGGGGATTCATTGAGGGTACATAATAAGCCAGGTTACACTGATTGCAATTGTTAGGTAAAGTCCCTCTTGCAATCATGTCTTGCCCCCAGAAAGTGTGACACACACCAAGGCCCCACCCCCCTCCCTCCGTCCCTCTTTCTGCTTCCCCCCCCATAACCTTAATTGTCATTAATTGTCCTCATATCAAAATTGAGTACATAGGATTCATGCTTCTCCATTCTTATGATGCTTTACTAAGAACAATGTCTTCCACTTCCATCCAAGTTAATATGAAGGATGTAAAGTCTCCATTTTTTTTTATGGTTGAATAGTATTCCATGGTATACATATACCACAGCTTGTTAATCCATTCCTGGGTTGGTGGGCATTTAGGCTGTTTCCACATTTTGGCAATTGTAAATTGAGCTGCAATAAACAGTCTAGCACAAGTGTCCTTATGATAAAAGGATTTTTTTCCTTCTGGGTAATGCCCAGTAATGGGATTGCAGGATCAAATGGGAGGTCTAGCTTGAGTGCTTTGAGGTTTCTCCATACTTCCTTCCAGAAAGGTTGTACTAGTTTGCAGTCCCACCAGCAGTGTAAAAGTGTTCCCTTCTCTCCACATCCACGCCAGCATCTGCAGTTTTGAGATTTTGTGATGTGGGCCATTCTCACTGGGGTTAGATGATATCTCACGGTTGTTTTGATTTGCATTTCTCTAATATATAGAGATGATGAACATTTTTTCATGTGTTTGTTAGCCATTCGTCTGTCATCTTTAAAGATTCTATTCATGTCTCTTGCCCATTGATATATGGGATTGTTGGCTTTTTTCATGTGGATTAATTTGAGTTCTCTATAGATCCTAGTTATCAAGCTTTTGTCTGATTGAAAATATGCAAATATCCTTTCCCATTGTGTAGGTTGTCTCTTTGCTTTGATTGTTGTCTCCTTAGCTGTACAGAAGCTTTTCAGTTTAATGAAGTCCCATTTGTTTATTTTTGTTGTTGTTGCAATTACCATGGCAGTCTTCTTCATGAAATCTTTCCCCAGGCCAATATCTTCCAGTGCTTTTCCTATGCTTTCTTTGAGGATTTTTTTAGACACTTGGAATCGAATTGAAAACCAAGAAATGAAACTAACATCTTACAACCACCTAATCTTCGATAAACCAAACAAGAACATACCTTGGGGGAAAGACTCCCTATTCAATAAATGGTGTTGGGAGAACTGGATGTCTACATGTAAAAGACTGAAACTGGACCCACACCTTTCCCCACTCACAAAAATTGATTCAAGATGGATAAAGGACTTAAATTTAAGGCATGAAACAAGATTTCTCATCTTTTCAGAGAATTCCCTTTTAACATCAAAACACTATGAACAGGATATTTATTTTTAGCCTCATTAACTAAGAAAAGACATATGCACAAATAAATCTGTAGTCTCTTTGCAAAATATTTATGGGTCCCAGCTTTGGAACCATGGCTCAGTTTCATTTACTTACCTACAGCCACTCTCCTTAGCAAGGGACAAGTTTTTTAATGGTTTCTTTTTTAATTACCTTGGTCTTTTATTTTTGTTTTTTTATGATAGGGTATTGCTCTGTCACCCACCTGGGACAGAGTGCCATCATCATCGCTCACTGCAGCCTCAAACTCCTAAGTGTTTAATCACTCAAGTGATTCTCCTGTCCCAACCTCCCTGAGTAGCTGGGACTACACATACACACACCACCATGCCTGCCTAAATTTTCTATTTTTGCAGAGACAAGGTCTCCCTGTTGCTCAGTTTGGTCTTGAACTCCTGGCCTCTTGTGCTGGGATTATAGGTGTAAGCCACCATGCCCAACCAAATTAACATTTTGCTAATGCTTGTTTCTACTATAAGAGCAATTCAGGAGAAGGTCATGCTATACATCTTGGCCATTCACCTTTGTCCTGCTGTATGTCTAATGGTGTTGGTGAGATGATACTAGGCTTCTTCACTTCTGTTATGCTTGCTCTCCAGCTTTTTCCATCCATACAGGCTGGAGTTACTTTTGTAGGTTTAGAAAATAAGTCCATAGCAGAATTGGAAGATTCTATCAAGAATATGAAAGGCATACAAAAATAAATTCTAAACATTTCAACAAAATAATTGGAAGATTAATAGAACATTTCTTTTTTTTTTTGGTAGAGACAGAGTCTCACTTTACTGCCTTCAGTAGAGTGCCATGATGTCACAGGACTCACAGCAATCTCTAGCTCCTGGCTTCCGCGATTCTCCTGCCTCAGCCTCCCGAGCAGCTGGGATTACAGGCGCCTGCCACAATGCCCGGCTATTTTTTGGTTGCAGTTCAGCCGGCGCCGGGCTTGAACCCACCACCCTCAGTATATGGGGCCGGGGCCCTACTCACTGAGCCACAGGCGCCACCCTTAATAGAACATTTCTAAATGTGACTGTATATATCTAAAAGTACAGTGGGTTTATAAGAGGAAAGCTAAGAGATGTGAGAAGGGATAACAATATTTAAAGAAGTTTTCAAAATGTGTTCATTTTAAAAGTAGGAAAAATTATTACCTTGATTCTTAAAATCATGTGGAGGAAAAGCATTAGTAACTGAAGCTGCCACATAATGTAACTCTGCAGAGGATGGAACTTCCAGATGATCGCTTTGCTGATTCGTAACGTTATCATTTGGCTCTTCTCTGACAGGTAATTCCTGTAGAAGATCATCTGCTTCAATGTCAATCACATTTATATAAGTATGTCCAACCTGAGCCAAAACACACAAAATCAAAAAGGGATATATTCTTTTTACTTTATAGGGTCATTCTGCCAAAAAAAAAAAAAAAAAAGATTTAGTGCTTTATTCTTATTAATAATAAGGCAAAAAGAGCTTATATATATCTACCTTAGAGAAAGCTGCAGGAAGTATGTGTTATTGGCCTTAGTTTACATTATTCTGGAGCATACTATGTGAATTAATTTTTTGACCTACAAAACTACATAAATGAGATTTTAATTTATTTTTAATTTTAATTTTTTACTTTTTTGAGACAGAATCTCACTTTGTCATTCTCAGTAGAGTGCTGTGGCATCATAGCTCATAGTAATCTCAAACTCTTGGACTCAAGTGATCCTCTTGCCTCATTCACCTGAGTAGCTGGGACTACAGGTGCCTACACCACTCCCAGCTGATTTTTCCATTCTTTTAGTAGAGACAGGGTCTTGTTCTTGATCAGGCTGGTCTCCAACTCCTGAGCTCAAGCAATCCACCCGCCTTGGCCTCACAGAGTGCTAGAACTACAGGCCTGAGCCACAGGGGGCATAAATCAGCCTCATTTTACTTTTACAATTAAATAATGTCTGAAAGACCATGGTACATTTTAGCACTAAGGTATTATTAAAAGTTCTCAATGAAACACGAACCAAATTTCTTACTGTATGAGGTGGTGAAGGTGGCAAAGTTTTCTCTGATATTTCAGGGGAAAGCTTGAAATTCAGATATACATCTGGAACCAATGGTTGAGGAACATTTGACAGCTCATGTTCTGAAATTAAGAAAGGAAAAATCAGGAACATAAACATAAAGAATGTCTGTAAAACGCTCTAAATTATTAACCTTGTGTGATCAGGTTAGCAAGAAACGACATAAAATGTATTTCACGAAAATCTAACCAGAACTGTTATCAGTATAAATAAATTAAAGCAAATTCTATTCTAAGAACAACTCATAATAAAATGCAGGCTGATTATTGCTTTTCTCATATAAATGATTCAGGAGAAAAATAAAGAATCTGTATGTCAAGAAAATGTTATAATCTCCTATTTCCATTGCATATATATTAAGTCATGTTTGTCCACCTTATTTATAAGAATTTCAATAAAGTCTGATTTTAGGAAATTAACGTATAATTTAATTCTTTAAATTTTCTATAGTTTATTATTTTTAATAGCTTTGTTGAGACAAATTCACACTCTTCAAAGGGTATCATTCAATGGTTTCTAGTACACTCAAAGAGCCCCCAGTTAAATTTTACCCCCTAAAATGTCTTAACATCTAAATTTCATAAAAGTTGTTTGCTTCGTATTCAATAGGAAAATAAACAGGCCTCCTATGATAGGTACGCAGTTTAACACTGTACCTTTTGTTCTATCCTTATTTTCTAGCATATTTATTTATTTATTTATTTGAGACAGAGTCTCACTATATTGCTCTTGGTAGAGTGCTGTGGCATCACAGATCACAGCAACCTCAAACTCTTGGGCTTAAATGATTCTCTTGCCTCAGCCTCCCAAGTAGCTGGGACTACAGGTGCCTGCCACAAAACCTGGCTATTTTTTTGCTTTAGTTGTCATTGTTGTTTAGCAGGCCTGGGCCGGGTTTGAACCTGCCAGCCCCAGTGTTATGTGGCTGACACTCTAACCACTGAGCTACAGGCACCAAGCCTATTTTATCTGTTCTTAGGGAAAGCGAAAGAAATCATACATACCTCCTGTGTAAGAAATGATGTGTTGCTTTTCACTACATTCAGAAACGACTTCTTGAGAACCAGCTTCCTTATCTGGCAATACATTAGGAAATATAAGGCAAAAAGAGAAAATAGAAAACAAATTTCACAAATATAAGAAAAACACAAAAATATTAAATATAAATACAAATATATGAACTGGCCAGGCACAGTGGCTCACACCTTAATCCTAGCACTCTGGGAGGCTGAGGTGGGTGGATTACTTAAGCTCATGAGTTCAAGACCAGCCTGAGCAAAAGTGAGACCCAGTTTCTACTAAAATAGAAAAACTGAGGCAAGAGGATCGCTTGAACCCAAAAGTTTGAGGTTGCTGTGAGACATGACAGCATGGCACTCTAGTTACAGCTTGAGACTGTCTCAAAAAAAAAAAAAAAAAAATATATATATATATATAGTACATATATGTACGTATATTTTTATAGTACATATATGTACATATATATATTTTATAGTACATATATGTACGTATACACATATTTTTTATATATACAATATATACGTATGTGTAAAATGCAGATAATTAGATATTGTGCATAAAGGGTGGTAGGTAGAAAGTAGATTAACAGTTTAAGAATTTCATTTTTTTTTATTGTTGGGGATTCATTGAGGGGAGAATTTCATTTTTAAATAATGAATATAATTTCAGGTTTTATTATGTATATCCTGGTCTTCACCTAGATGAATAACAGACCCCTAGCAAATAGCCTGCCAACTTTTCAAAAACTATCCAGCAGCAAAGGCAAAGTACCTCCAAGGCCTTCTCAAAGACAGGCTGAGATTATGAACATTTAAGAATATTTCTCCTATGTACACTCATCATTTATATCAAAAACATCATACACATGCTCAACCACAATTAGAGAGAAACATAAATTAGGCTCGGTGCCTGTAGCTCAGCTGCTAGGGCACCAGCCACATACACCAGAGCTGGTGGGTTCGAACCCAGCCCAGGCCTGCCAAACAACAATGACAACTTCAACAAAAAAATGGCCGGGCACTGTGGTGGGTACCTGTAGTCCCAGCTACTTGGGAGGCTGAGGCAAGAGAAATGCTTAAGCCCAAGAGTTTGAGGAGGTTGCTGTGAGTTGTGATGTCACAGCACTCTACTGAGGGTGACACAGTGAGACTCTGTCTTAAAAAGAAAGAAAGAAAGAAACATAAATTAAAATAATGGCTCCTTTTGACCTATTAACTTGGCAAAGTCAAAAATTAGCAAAATCACAGTAATGACCAAAAAAGGCTCTGATGCAGGAAGATAAACATTGAAGCTTAATTTATAAGAGAAAAAATATGAGCTCAGTGCCCGTAGCACAGCAGTTACAGAGCCAGCCACATACACCGAGGTTGGTGGGTTTGAACCTAGCTGGACCAGCTAAACAATAATGACAACTGCAACCAAAAAATAGCCAGGCATTATGGTGGGCACCTGTAGTCCCAGCTACTTGGGGGGCTGAGGCAAGAGAATCACGTAAGCCTGAGAGTTTGAGGTTGCTGTGAGCTATGACACCATAGCACTCTATAGAGGGCGACATAGTGAGGCTTTTTTTCAAAAGAAAAGAAAAAGAAAAGAGAGAGAAAATCGGAAACTACCTAATGCATTTAACAATAAAGAATTAATTTAATATTTTATGGCACAGCTGGAAAAAGAAATATGCAACAAAGTACTTTTTTGATGACACAAGAAATATTTGACGTAAGTAGTATTCAAAGTAAAACAAACTGTATACAAAATACAGTTATCTTTATTATCCAAATCTAATGCACTCCTACAAATGTGCTGGATAGTGAATTTTCAGATTCGGGTAGACTTTATTACATTCTTGCAAATGGGGGGAAAAAAGGTGTCCCTGCCTGTCCAATTTTCTCAAATATCGTTAAACAACTCTTCAACACACAAAAACAGTCCATTAAGGACTACTACATAATACAAAAGCATTTTTTTTTTTCGTATATGCTTTTTTTTTTTTGGCCAGAGCTGGGTTTGAACCCACCACCTCTGGCATATGGGACCAGCACCCTACTCCTTTGAGCCACAGGTGCCACCCAATACAAAAGAATTTTAAAATCACTTTTTAATAAACATTCATTTCATTCATTCGTTTGCATGCAATATGTAATAATGAACATGTTAGATATTACTAACTACAACACAGCAGCAAACATATACTATGAAGCAAATAACCAATGAAATATGTTAAAGATACTTAAAGATACATTCTTTTTTTTTTTTTTTTTTTTTTTTTGTGGTTTTTGGCCGGGGCTACTTCAGAATGTCCGAAGGTACTTGAAAAAAAAACAACACTGAGACCCATGACGATTAAACTTTCAGGTAAGGCTAGGGAAAACAGCAATAACATCTGGATGATGATGGATCAGATAGTAAGCCAGGACATATTCATACCATATAGTACAAATAACTACGTAAAATGTACAAAAGAAGACTGAAAGAAAAAATAACATCAAAATGTTATTTCAAAGTGGTATGATAGTGGTAAAATTTTCTGGCAGAGTGTCCTGATGTCATAGCTCACAACAACCTCGAACTCTTGGGCTCAAGCAATCCTCCTGCCTCAGCCTCCCCAGAGGCTGTGACTAAAGGCATCTGCCATGATGCCTGGCTAGTTTTTCTATTTTTAGTAGAGATGAGGTCTCACTCTTACTCAGGTTGGTCTTGAACTCGAAGTTCTGAGCTCAAGTGATCCACCCATCTCAGCTTCCCAGAGTACTAGGATTACAGGCAGGAGCCATAGCACCCGGGCAATTGTAGTTTTCATTTACACACTTGCTGCTACTAATATTATCCAAATAGTCCACAATGATCATATATTATTTTAAAAATAATACCAATAAATGTTACTTTACAATGAGATAAAATTAGAAAGGATTAAAAGATCACTTAGAAGGTTCTGAACACGAATGAAACTGTTCACTAAAAGTCACAAAAAAATTACTATGATATAATCAGCAGAATACTATTCAAGATACTGTTCACAATGATTAGCTACATTAATGAAAGTTGGTCAGGCAACATTTGAAATAAGATACTTAAACACTTACTTCCTCTACTTTTTGGACACAGTTACATAGCCTTCCCACACTAAACCAAATCCAGTCCTCTTCCTAGTTCAACTTCACCAGCCAGTGCCAGGCCCCTCAATTTCAGGCATATGATTCTACTGAAGGTAATTAATGGCACAGAGAATCCAAATTCAAAAAATTATTTCTACTTACTTGGGATGTGGTCATGGCAGTTCTGAACAAAAATCTCTATTATGTTTTACTTATCATAAATTCAGTATCTAAAGTATATAACAAGTGTGAGGAGAAAAACCTGGGATGAGTCACCAATACCACATAAAATTCCCTTGGAATCAATGCCTTAAGAAAAAAATCTAGATATTTTAAATATGTAAAATATACAATTTTCTTTTAAAAAGAAAAATGGCATTTTACCTGGGTCTGTATTTGTACTTGCATCCTGACTTCCTACAGCTTTCTTTTTTACAGAGGCCATGAAATGCAATCCAGCTGAAGTATTATGGTCATCTTGTAGCATTTCTTAAATATAATGAAACATTGGAAATGATCATTGAGAAGCAAACATGTTACAGAGCTCCCAGAAGCACATTATCTAACTCAAGGAAGGCAAAATATGGGGTGTTAGAATGTTACCAAAATGGTAACAAATGTTACCTCTTTCTGAATGAGGTGGTACCTAAATTGAATCTCAAAGACATGGTAGGATCAAAACAAAAATTGTGGAGGGTTTTGCATGCCTAGTCTATAAATTTAGATATTTTTCTGGCTAATTTAAGATCCAGTAGAAGCTGTTAAGTTGAGAAGTGATATGGTCAGATTGATGCTCTAGAAAAATTACCCAGGCAGTGTATGGAAAAGAGATTTGAGTAGATAAAACCAAAGCAAGGCTATCGGTTAGATGAAGATACTATAGCAATTTAAGTAAGTAAGGGAAGGAGGAGAAAGGATAAATTAAAGAATTACAAAGGAGGTAAAATAAGCAAGACCTGGTCATTGACTGGATAAGAGAAAGAGAGGAAAGTCAGAAATTAGAATAATGCAAAAGGAGATAGGGAACATAGGAGAAAAAAATCAGTTGGGGCGGGATGGAGGTAATAAATTCACACTTCACATGCTGTACTTCAGGTAATTTCTACCCATGTGGAAAGGCAGAAAGTACAATCAAAGCCCAAAGTCTATTATGAGAGTTTGGGTTTAGATGTGGATTTTCCTGGAAAACCATCCAGGAAGACCAGGTAGAACAACAGAATACCAATGATGGCATGTTGTGGTGTAATAAATGTACATATTTGGTCACTGTACCCAGTTCCCAGACCAGAGTTCCTTAGATCCCCGGAATTTCCTAAGTGATGGGATTGTCTTGTGTTATTCATAATGAGCCCCTGTTGAGCACATCTAAGTTTATGCTAATGAGGTGACTCTTGGCAGTCCCCTAGATAGCTTTGGATGGGGCTGGTCACCAGAGGAAGCAACCACATACTTAGAGGGTTACAACTATCAGTCCCCAGATCACCCACTCTACTCCCACTTCTGGAAAAGGGAGACTAGAGTTCAATCACAATGGCCAGTGATTTAATCAATTATACCTATGTTACTGAAACTTCAAAAAAATTCTGAAGCAAACAGGTTAAGGGGAAGTCCAGGTTGGTGACTACAAAGACATGCTATGAAGTGGCCTGCCCAGAGAGGCCTCCCCACCTCTACCTTGCCCTATGTACTTCTTCCATTTGGCTGTTTCTGAGTTTTAACCTTTATAAGGTAATTGTAATGGCAAGTATTTTCCCAAGTTCTGAGTCATTCTAGTCAGTTATCCAACTTGAGTTGGGAGGGCATATCAAAGGAATCCCCCAAACTATAGTAATCTGGGCAGAAATGCAAGTAGGCTGGTGATCCTATTTGCAGCTGTCACTTAAGTGGAACAGTCATTGTGGAACTAAGCCCTTAAACTGTGGGATGTGTGCTAACTTCAAGTAATTAGAGTTAGAATGAAGTTATATTGTAAGATATCAAGTTGGTTTTGAATAATTGGAGATTTGTTGTTGTTTGAAATGATACAACACATATCCACTACAGTAGTATACCAACATTAAAAATAATATCATAAGGCCAGGCATGGTGGCTCATGCCTGTAATCCCAGCATTCTGGGAGGCTAAGGCAGGAGGATCACCTGAGCTCAGGAGTTTGAGACCAGCCTGAGGAAGAGCGAAACCCCATCTCTAAAAATAGCTGGGCATTATGGTGGACACCAGTAGTCCCATACTAATATCTTAATACTAGTATGTAAAATCAAGTTATTAAAAAAACAGGAGGAATTGCTTTATATGACCAATATCTCCACATACATATCTGCAAATATTTATGTTAGAAATATTCATAAAACAAAGCCTGAAGGAACAATAAGACTGTTTATCTCTCGAAGAGAGATGATGGGTAATTTTAAGATTCTTCTTGTTCTTATTTCTATTTTCTAAATTTCCATCAATAAGCACATATTAACATTACAAAATTAAAAAAATGTTATTGAGAGTGAAAAAGAGAAAGTGGTTTTAAGACAAGTGAGCAGATGGATTAGGAAGCAGAGAGACTGAAGCTAAGCAGGTTAGTTAGGAAATTACCACTTGGTGTAGGCAAGCAAAGTCCTGATGGCCGGGCAGTAGCACCGAAAAAGGAACAGAGGACCAGGGAAAAGACTAAGTGAATAGAGCTTGCCTTTCAAGGCAAAAATAAATAAAATGGTGATATCACTAATAGGGACATACACACAAATCTAAACTTTGGACATGCTGAATTTAAGGTAACAGTAGTAAAAAAAGATGAGAGAGACTATATGTATATTTAAGTACCATGAAAAAATGTAGAGGCTGAATTATTAAATGTCCCTAGCTTGGTGTCCGTGAGTAGGGCGCCAGCCACATATACTGAGGCTGGCAGGTTCGAGCCAGGCCCGGGCCTACTGAACAACAATGACAACTACAACAAAAAAACAGCTGGGCATTGTGGCGGGGTAATTGTAGTCCTAGTTACTCAGGAGGCTTAGGCAAGAGAATCGCTTAAGCCCAAAAGTTTGAGGTTGCTGTGAGCTGTGACACCATGGCACTCTACCCAGGGTGACACAGTGAGACTCCATCTCAAAAAAAAAAAAAAAAAAAAAGAATGAATGGCCCTCTAAGCACAAGAGTTAGTTGAAGAGGTAGGGAGGGAGGGAAAATTGCTGAGGAAAAAGATTTAGGAAATACATATATTTCAATGGGCAAGAAATAAACTGACCAGTTCAAGAAGGGAAATAATTTACTATCTATAAATCAGTTCTCTTTTTTGAGCTGATTCCTTTATTTTTAATGTGCATGCATTTTCTATGATGAATTCAATCCTAAGCATATTCTTTCATAAGTTTCTTTTAGATCTCATATATATTATTTAAGATTGTAATTAATCACATTTCTCTACTGTGGTCAAAAAACTTTTTCTCTGAAAGGCCAGTTAGTAAATATGTTAGGCTCTGCAGTGTGAAAGCAGTCATAGACAATACATAGACAAATTGGCATGGGTATTTAATAAAACTTAATTTATAAAAATGGGCATGGTCTAGATCTGGCCTATAGGTTATAGTTGATTAACAACCACTGCTCTATTGAAAATCACATCAAAACACACAGACACACACACCATCTTGTCAAAGATAACACGAAAATAATTTAGTCTCATTTTTATACTGCATATATTTCTAGAAAGCTGATTGTGACTCTGAAATTAGACATTATATTAATCACATATATACATACCAAAAGGAACGTCAAAGCCAACCAAAGTTTGGGAACCACGATGTTTTTGTTCTTCCTAAATGAATTACCAAATGATTAATCTATGATTAACTCAAAGACATTTATTATTTTGGAAAAAATATTCAATAGCTATGAAGATTGTTGAATTCTTAGGTACAGGTCCTATTTCTATCATTCTAGGCATAATTAATTATTCTAGCAAATCATTTACTCTATCACAGTAACTCTACAAAAGAGTTCATGGTATTCACAGGTTAAATAATAAAAAAAGAACATTGCCAATTTAACTTGGTATTAATACCAATTTATGGTAAGCTGGTATTAATTTTTATATTTATTATAAAATATATAATAATAAATAATAAATATATATTTATTTTACATTTATTTATGTTTTATTTAATATAAATTGGTACTAAGTTACTATGTGCAATTCTCTACTACAGAATAGCTTTTTTTTTTAAACAGTCTCACTCTGTTGCCCTGGGTAGAGTGCCGTGGCATCATAGCTCACAGCAACCTCAAATTCTTGGGCTCAAGCAAGCTTCTTGCTTCAGCCTCCCAAGTAGCTGGGACTACAGGCGTCCACCACAACACCTGGCTATTTTTGGAGATCGGGTCTTGCTCTTGCTCAGGCTGGTCTCGAACCTGTGAGCTCAAGTGATCTGCCCACCTCAGCCCCCTAGAGTGCTAGGATTACAGGTGTCAGCCACCATACCCGGCCCCTCGGAATAGCTTTGATACTCACATAGTATCCCCATCCTATCAGAATCTTTCATGGATTCAACATTTTTACTAAGTGGTTGCCAAACATGCTCTTGAGGACTTACTGAAAAAGTATGCCTTTAAAAAAAATGAATGTAAACAAAAATGCTTCTGTTTAGTCTGTTGTTACAAAAATAGCTAAATAGCCATCGAATTTAGAAAATACGTTTTAGAAGATCTGACTTAAAATATAGATTACATAACACATCTATAGGAAGTCCTAGAGGAACCTCAGAGCTAGGTGAAAATGCAATAGCAGAAGCCCATCTAACATTCTATGTGTGTTACGATTTCACAAAAAAAAAACCAAAGAGTGATTTCGAATACTAAAAAGTCACACAGGCAGACACCCTTAACTTCAGTTATTGATTTGCCATCAGTTGCTTTTGAGATTCACAACAGTTCTGTGGAGAGAAGAGCAGGGATTTATGTATTGAACGATGTGAAGATCCTCCTGATCATCATCTGAAGCCTCCAGCAATCAGACTAGATAAACCACAAAGACATACTAAACTCTGTGTACACACAAATCAACGAAGAATTTATAATAGTTGTTCTGTACCTTGGGTTGTTTAATGATTTCTGTATCGTCATTATTAATGATGGAATCCTCTGGTCGAAAAGTCACATTTGGTTTTCTCCTTAGTTTCTCTGATCTTTTTTCTTGTGACTCTTTCTCAGATCTTCTTCTCTGTCTGTTAAACCCAACAGCATAAAATATACTTTTACTATTATAGTAACATCAGTATGACATTTGACAAGGAAATTGAATATGCAATTGTGTATACGCTAGGGGATTAAACCAGATGACTTCCATTTTTATGACTATATGATTATAAATAATAACAAACTTGCTGGCACATGATATTATCAAATAAAATTTCATTTAAAACTTGCCTTTTTTTACTGTCCTTTCGTTGTCTTACTTCAGATGGCTCTATTTTGATTTTTAGTAGTTGAAGCTGTCCAGAATCACCTTGTTCAAATAAATCATGAGTTAGTTTCTGCTGTCTTTGTTGGAATGCAATGAGGTTTTCCAGCGGGATGAGTTGCGGTTTTTTATACTATAGGAAAGAAACAAAGCACAATGACAAACTATAAACTCAATTATGCCAACATGTTAAAAAGTTGAGAAAAAAATATTTGGTTAAATTAGACTAAGATGTAGATGAGACAGAACAAATCAAGCATAACAAACTGACTTGAACTGACAGATGAGCATCCGTATCTTAGACTAAAAGTGATTTCTGAGTACAGAAAGTTTAAACTGGGTCATCCTATTTCAGCAATTAAGCTACAAGTCCTCATCTTCTTAATTTCATTGTCATACTACAGATCTTCCTTCTTATAAATGGTATTATGTCTGGCATTTAATTTAAAAAGTGATTTAGGGCGGCGCCTGTGGCTCAGTGAGTAGGGCGCCGGCCCCATACGCCAAGGGTGGCGGGTTCAAACGCAGCCCCGGCCAAATTGCAACAAAAAATAGCCGGGTGTTGTGGCGGGCGCCTGTAGTCCCAGCTGCTTGGGAGGCTGAGGCAAGAGAATCGCGTAAGCCCAAGAGTTAGAGGTTGCTGTGAGCTGTGTGACGCCACGGCACTCTACCCGAGGGCAGTATAGTGAGACTCTGTCTCTACAAAAATAAACAAATAAATAAATAAAAATAAAAAGTGATTTAAAAGGTGGTGCCTGTGGCTCAAGGGGATAGAGCGCCAGTCCCATATGCTGGAGGTGGTGGGTTCAAACCCAGCCTCGGCCAAAAACCACAAAAAAAAAAAGTGATTTAAAATAGGCAGGATGCCTGGGCATAAAGACCTTGGATTTTTTTTTTTTTTTTGAGATAGAATATCACTCTTGTTGCCCTGAGCTACAGTACAGTGGTATCATCACAGCTCACTGCAACCTCCAACTCCTTGGGTCAAGCGATCCTCGTCTCAGCCTCTCGAGAAGCTGGCACTAAAAGTGTGTACTACCACATCCGGCTAATTTTTCTATTTTTAGGTAAGACCACTCTTGCTCAGGCCGGTCTATAACTCCTGAGTTCAAGCAATCCTCCTGCCTTGGCCTCCCTGAGTGCTAGAATTATAGGCATGAGTCACTGTGCCTGGCCCACAATTATTATTTTAAACCCGATTTTATATGCTATTTTCTATAAAAGCAGTATTCTACAAAATGTACTAGAGCTTCTCACTGACTATATAGTGCTTTGGTATAAAAAAAGCAGGACTCTATTTAAATTCATTACCATATTTTCTGGGGATAGACATGAATGAAGTAATGATAGTTTTGGGTATTTTCTTTCTTCTGCTGCAGTTCTAACAGGTATGGAAGGAGCTGTAACTGATACTCTTGAGGCTGATGAAAGTATATGAGGAGGTTTAAGTTGCAAGTGTAATAATGGAAGGCCAAAGGAATTATGAGGAGATATTTCCAGGGGCCCTGGCTTACTATCAAATATTTTTTCTGGCTTTATAAATGTTGAAGAGTCCTTTTGAGGTGTCATGTTTTCTTGTCCAACATACTGATCCAAGTTCACATGCTTAGGAATTTCTGTAATTTCACTTTCTGCCCATTTCTTCTGCTCAACTGTTTTTTTTATGACTTCAATATTATACTGACTTAAATTCAAATGGGATATTGAAGTAGTATGTATTTCTTTCTGTGGCAGAGCAGGCTGGCAGGAATCAGATAATCCCCAAGCCTCTCTTGGTTTTGGCAGAGGTCTGAAGGGAATCTGTGGAACTCTTCCTGTATGTAAGGAAAGAGGCTTGAATTCATGATTAGGCTGAAATTGAAGCAAAGGAAAACCATCACTAGGACTAAAAGTTTTTGCAGCTGGGATAAGTCTCGGTGTCTTCTGAACAACAGATGGTGTAGACAAAAGGTGGAGATGAGTATTTCCAGCAACAGCTGGAGAAAATGAAGGGAAAGGTGAGTTTTGAGATGTTGGAGGTAGTCCTCTCTTTTTAGGTTGGCCATCTAATTGACATAAAGGCATACATTCATGTGGAACATTCTGAAAGAGAAAAAGATACTATGTAAGTTTAGGATGTATTAGAAATTTCTTCTTTTGTAAATGGTGTCCAATATACTTTAGAGGGGACAGAATATGATAAAATAATTATTTACTCAAATGACAAAAACAAAACAAAACAAAACAAAAAACACTGATTGAACTACTAGGACATTATGGCATTTTTATATGTATCACCTGTAAATGTCCATCATTAGTTTGACCAGCGTGGGTAATTTCTTCATGATACAGGGGGCTATTCTTGCCAGGCTCTCTTTTGTACTCTCCCATGGATTGTGGTTTAATGAAAAATTTCTTAAGATTTCTGCTGCCATCTTCAACATCACCACACCCTCCTGTGGGGTTTGGTACTTGGCTTCTCCCTACATGCACAGACTGAGGCTGCTGTACAAGTTGATGTATATCCGGGATGTTAGCAAAGGATGATCCGACTATCTGCATTAGGCTCATGAAGTTGATCTGTTGTAGCTAGAACAAAAAATTAAGAGATATCTTAAAATATAATAAAAAGAATCTAAGAAATCAACAACAACCATCTGAGTATTTTACAACAGTCATACCTTTGACTCAGTATCTATCAGATTTATGAATGCTGAGCAGGAGACATAGTGAAGACAGATTTTTGAAAAGAGAAAGGAAAAAAAGTAAAGTTTCATGTCAATGAGAATATGAACACTGACTCAAGAATGAGACTTGCAACAATCTTTAAACTAGTTTACATCAACATCCCAAGAAGCATAAAGAATGATCTAATGGAGTGGGATAATTAAAGAAGGATACCCAGAGTAAGTGTGTTTTGAACAGTTTTTAGGGAAGAAAAGAGCAGAGATTGATATATAAGTGAAGAGTGAGGGATTCCCTTGGAAGAACTGGCTGGGTGAACGACAAAAACAGGCACCATTGGTTCCAAATTTTGCTGCACATTAGAATCACTTGAGAAGTATTTAGAAAGTCCCAATGGCCAGATCCTATCCCATCCCAATAACATCAAACTGTCTGGAAATGGGAGCCAGGATCAGTATTCATCAGTAAGATGACACGCAGAAAAGCTTGGGACCCACTAGCATACACACCGGCTTAGCTATTACAGGGAATTTCTAAAGCAGGGATAATGAGAAAATAGGCTTGTGAAGAGGTTTTCAAACTTCAGCAAAAATCAGAATCACCCAGAGGATTTGTTAAACCACTCTCTGCTGAACGTTTCATCTAAAGAGTTTCTGATTCAACAGGTCTGGGATGGAGGCCTGAGAATTTGTATTTCAAGGTCTAAGTGACGTAGATGCTACTGGCCAGGGATCACACTTTGAGAAAAACTGGACTTGTGAGAATAATGTAGGAAAGGAGGGAAAGTAAAGGCTAGTAGTGGGGTCTTTGAAGAATTTGCACTTGATAAAAGAAACCAATAGAGAAACAATCCAGGTTTAAAAAGTATAGTTTCTCTTCAATTATAAAGGAAATATATGGCTTGGTGCCCATAGTTCAGTGAGTAGGAGGCCAGCCATATACACTGAGGCTGGCGGGTTTGAGCCCGGCCCAGGCCTGCTAAACAACAATGACAATTCCAGCCAAAAAAAAAAAAAAAAAATAGCCAGGCATTGTGGCGGGTGCTTGTAGTCCCAGTTACCCAGGACGCTGAGGCAAGAGAATTGCTTCAGCCCAAGAGTGTGAGGTTGTTGAGAGCTGCCACGGCAGTCTACCTAGAGCGACATAGTGAGATTCTGTCTCAAAATGGAAGGTCAAAAAATAAAATAAATATCATTCATAATCCTCCCCTCAAAAATATCCAATACTGACATTTTAGTTTATTTCCTTTCACTCTTTACATTTTTAAAACAGGATAGTTTTAAAACATAGTATACAAATTTGTACCTGAAATTTACTGAAGATTTTAAAACAGAAGAATAGTATTAAAATAATATCTGAAGTGGGCGGCGCCTGTGGCTCAGTTGGTAAGGCACCATATACCGAGGGTTGCAGGTTCAAACCCTGCCCCGGCCAAACTGCAATCAAAAAATAGCCAGGCGTTGTGGCGGGCACCTGTAGTCCCAGCTACTTGGGAGGCTAAGGCAAGAGAATCGCTTAAGCCCAGGAGTTGGAGGTTGCTGTGAGCTGTGTGAGGCCACGGCACTCTACCGAGGGCCATAAAGTGAGACTCTGTCTCTACAAAAAAAAAAAAAAGAATAATAATATCTGAAGAAAGTATCCTAGAGAATGCTTATATAAGACAATGAAACTATGAAATACTAAGAATCTAAGATTTGCTATACCTGTAGAAATAGCAAATGGCTATAATGACACAGAATGGGTAAAAGAATCAAGAGAACTTAGTAATACACTTCCTAAGAGTAATGAAAAGAAGGCAAAGGTGACTGTCTAAGATAGTGATTCTTTTTTCTGTTATTGTTCTTGAGACAGAGTCTTACTCTGTAACCTTGGGTAGAGTGCCATGACATCATAGCCCATAGCAACCTCAAACTTTTGGGTTTGAGCGACTCTCTTGCCTCAGCCTCTGAAGTAGCTGGGACTAGAGGTGCTCACCACCACGCCCAGCTAGTTTTTCTATTTTAGTAAAGATGGGGGCTCACTCTTGGTCAGGTCGGTCTCAAACTCCCGAGCTCAAGCAATCCACCTGCCTCGGCCTCCCAGAGTGCTAGGATTACAGGCGTGCACCACTACGCCCAGCCTTAAGATAGTAATTCTTAATCTTTTGTGTGCATCAGAATTATTTGGAGAACTTGTTAAATATACACAACAACAACCAGAAAAGTCCCCAAGTAATCCATAAAACACAGTTTGAGACATATTTCTCAAACATTAAGCTGACAGATGGGTAGATTTACTACTAAATAGAAAAGAGAAAGGAAAAGATGGGGAGCATAGAATAAAATCAGTGACAATAAGTTTCATGGGACAGGGAACATGCTAAAAAAGTGTTCTCATCAGGGTCTATAAGTTCAGTGAGAGAATCAGTGCCAAGAATCACCAATGTAAAAATGGTACATTACATCACACAAAAGGACATGGAAGGAAATGCAGAACAAACGAGCAGAGAATTAGATTTGAGGGAAATTAATGTTTCAAGGGTAAAAAAGAAAAGGGACATTATTAAAAATCATTGGTAGGCAGAAAAAAGGATAGCCAGGCAAGAAAAATGATGATATAAGTCAAAGCAAACAGTAATTTAAAATGCAGCTGACCATTTCAACTCAAGATCACATATGGTCTATGGATAAAAAACATGATGTGACAGCCTGGTTTAGAAAATTTAAACTTTGGACACTTTTGAGTAAGACCCTAGTGGTCTGGTTTGATTACCCCCAATACCTCACTGTGAGCAGCTGCATCCCAAAGAGTTTAGTATAAAAAAAGTCATTATGAGAAGTAAATAGGGAACTTAGGCTAGACTCTAGTCCTAGAGTCATGAAAAAAGTTTTTTTGAGACAAGATCTCACTCTGTTGCCAGGCTGAAGTGCAATGGCACGATCATAGCTCACTGCAGCCTGGAATCCCTGTACTCAAAAAAACCCTCTCACTTAAGCTTCCCAGGTAGCTAGGACTACAGGTTCATGCCACCATGCCTAGCTAATTTAAAAAAAAATTTTTTATAGAGACAGGGTCTCATTATTTTGCCCAGGCTGTTCTCAAACTCCTGGTCTCAAGTGATCCTCCCACACTGATCTCCTGAAGTACTGTGCTGGGATTACAGGTGTGAGCCACCTTGCCAGCCTGAAAAATTACTAACTTTTGAATGACAAGAGTCCCAAAAGCAGAGAAATGGTTGCAATTTAATTTTAACTGAAAGTTTGTTAATATTTTATTTTATTTTATTTTTTGGCTGGGGCTAGGTTTGAACCCACCACCTCCGGCATATGGGACCGGCCCCCTACTCCTTGAGCCACAGGTGCCGCCCTTTGTTAATATTTTAAAACCTTACATATAACATATGTATGTTTACTTATTTATATAGAGATCTGCTCACCTGAACTAATTTAAACATTTCATCTTGGAGCATTTGCCTAACAGAATCTGCAGAATCTGGTAATTGAGCCCCATGCTCATTTCTCTGGGTTTCCTGAGGAGTTGGAACAGTTGTCTGTGAAGCAACATTGACTCCACTTGATACCACAGGTGGAACTGAAGAAGATTGGTCTTTAAGTGTAGAAATTGGTGCACTATGTAGAAAGCATTTAAATAAAAAACACACATTAATCAACAAAAACAAAATTGGATGTCTGAATATTTTGATCCCACTTATTTCTTAATTTAAAGGTTATTTTGGTACTTTTCAGGAAATCTAAACACTAAGCCTATCTCTCTAGTACTCACTAGCCACTAGACATGTTTGTCATCAACAATTTTCGGCTAACACCATTATTAAAGGACATGTACTGTCTGGTTGGTAATGGGCCCCTTTCTGTGGTGTTAACAACCCAGAGGAGGTGGCATTTATTTCACTTGCCTGCTCCCTATAAGCATCTGAATTTGAAATCTATACAATCATTCTGATTAACTGTACAGATTTTGTAATTTGACTTAGGAATAAGTTTTTGATTAAAACTAATGATCCAGAATTCAGTTAAGATAAAGCCTATAGGGAAAGAATGAGTTTAAAGAAATGTTCAATTCTAGGATCAATAGAGCAAACTATTACTTATCATCACTAAATATGAAATAATAGTACCTAAAACATTACATTGCAAAACAAAGTGCAGAATTTAAATTTATAATAAACCTTAACAAAAAAGATTTTATTTATAAATAAAAACTAAAGATCAAAGAAAGTTCTTTGGGTTTTTGTTTGACGTTTTCCTCAACTTTATTTAGGTATAATTTACATGAAATCCAGCAATTTTAAGTGTATGATTCAGCTATTTTTTTTCTTTTTGAGACAGTCTCACTATGTCACCCTTGGTAGAGTGCCATGACATCACAGCTCACAGCAACCTCAAACTCTTGGCTTAAATGATTTTCTTGCTTTAGTCTCCCAAGTAGCTGGGACTACAGGTGCCTGCCACAATGCCCTGCTATTTTTTGTTGCAGTTGTCATTGTTGTTTAGCTGGCCCAGCCTGGGTATATGTGGTCGGTGCCCTACCCACTAAGCTACAGGTACCACCTGATTCAGCAATTTTAAGTGTATGATCTCAAATATATACAGTGGTGAAACCGTTATCATAAGGATGATAAATAATACTTTTATCTTCAAGGAAGTTTCCTTATGCCTCTGCTGTCAATTTTTGGCAACCTGAAAGCTCTTTTACTTATAGTTTTGCCTGTTCTAGAATTTCATACAAATAGAATCATTCAATATGTAGCACTTTGTGTCTACTTTCTCCATAATTAATGCTGTTGAAGTTTATTTATATTGCCGTATATATCAATAGTTTGTTCCTGTTCAGTATAGAATAGTATCCCATTGCCTGGATATGCATATGCTACAATTTGTTTATCCACTTATCAGTTAATGAACATTTGCATTCACTTAAGTTTTTAGCTATTATAAATAATGTTTGGTTTTTTGTTTTTTTTTTGAGATAGAGTTTCACTTTGTCGCCCTTCATAGAGTGCTGTGGCATCATAGCTCAAAGCAATGCCAAACTCTTGGGTTTAAGTGAGTCTCTTGGCTCAGCCCCCCAGTAGCTGGGACTATAGTCACCCGCCACAACACCTGGCTATTTTTAGAGACGGGGTCTTGCACTGGCTCAGACTGGTCTCGAACCTGTCAGCTCAGGCAATCCACCAGCCTTGGCCTCCCAAGTACTGGAATTACTGGTGTGAGCCACTGCGCTCAGCCCAATAATGGGATTTTTTGAAATGAAATGGTTGTTGGGGGATGATTCCTTAAACATAGCAAGTACTCAAAGTTTACTAAGCAAATAAATTTTATATACTAAATAAGGAACAAGCAATTATCAGATTCAAATAAATTAATGATTGTTTCTAAAAAGAAAAGTACATATTAAATCACATTTAGATTTATTTGTGCTTACATTCATCCCCATTCACCAATAATATTTGACTTTTATCAAGCATCTATTGAGCTCAATAACAAAACTAAGTTTGTCAAATCCATGAAAAACAGGCATTATAATTGATCTACCTATTTTTTTGTTTGTTTGTTTTGAGACAATGTCTCAAGCTGTCACCCTGGGAATAGTGCCGCTCACAGCAACCTCAAAATCTTGGGCTGAAGTGATTCTCTTGCCTCAGCCTCCCAAGTTGCTGGGACTATAGGCACCCGCCACAACACCTGGCTTTTTTTTGGTTATTGAGCTTTGCCTTCAATGAGTAGCAAGGAGGTTGATTCTAATTATGCAAAACTTTTCTAGAGTATAGCTGTGATATATTTTCCTCCTATTTTAATAAACACTAAGCACTCTGTTCAACCTCTGAAAAAGAAATTCAAAAGACAAAACTGGGTAAATTTGCTCTATGAGAGAATTAAAAGCATTCCAAACACTGTAAGAAATTATTTAGAAGCTGAAAATTAGCAACAACTCCGTCATTCAATAATATATCCACTACTTTTTCCAGGAAAGACTTTTAGCATACTTCCTGTATGTTTTAAAACATAACAGTTAGTGGAAACTCTTTCAATAATTAAACATGTAGAAATGCCTGTGTTGTTCTTTCAATGCTTTGTATTGCTTTCATTTATTCTCTTAGTTTTCAGTCAAAAAAATCATCAATTATATCACAATGGTACAGTACGTATCTTTTCATTCTCTTACATACTTGTACAACACAACTATTTCAAATGGTACATTAGGCAAAAATTCTTACCTAGAAATTTCTGAACTTGTATCTACACAAAATGAATGAGGAGTGGTATGTTCAGGATTGGAAAAGTCTTTGATCATACTATAAACAAAAATTAATTAGTGATTAGAAAGCAAGATATTCTTTGCATTATCTAAAATACAGGGGATCTAATGCTCAGCCATCTTAGAGTCTAAACATCCTCTAATCCTCTATAATGCTTAGCTCATAATTCTAATCTGTTTATGTCTATCTCCATAGCAATTAGTAACAGATTCAAACAAAAGCAGAAAATATATCTGGATGACTTAACACAGAAATTAAATACTATTGACTGCTCAGCAATGAAAACAATGAAATCTAAAACGAGGGGACATGAGGTTAGTTGGGACCTAAATTTCACATGGAAGAGGCAGGCTCAGATCACTAAAGAGTCCACTGTCACATCTGTAACTATATAGGCTAGTTTTTATAAATAGAAATGTCTGTATTATTTACAAAGGTATCTAATATCAAATGTATTCTTTTTGTTAATTATCCACAGAAAAACTAAACACAATTTGTGTATTGAAAAAGAGAAGGAAAACCTAATTATGGTACCTCTCGTGTCCAAGTTAATTCTTAAACTCTAAAACTTCTAAAATTTTAAAAATTAACAAATCACGTCCAAACTGTAACAAATGAAAACTGCCATCACCTTTTCTTAAAGCAATAATAAGGTAGCCAGCAAAGTATGTGTACATCATAGCTCTAATGGATAGTGTACAGTAATCACATCACAACAGTGAAAAATTACATATATTGTGATTGATAATGTTTTTTTATTTGATTCAATAAAAATGGAATCAGTATAGAAAAATAATTCCTAATTAGCAGGTTTCATTATAACTTCATTTTATTTTGATAGGGCTGATATGGTGATGAGAGAATAAAAGGAATTTTTAGATATCAATATTTATTTCATTCTACCAAGACTTAGAAGCATAATGTACTCATAATGTGCTTCTAAGTCTTGGTAGAATGAGATAAATATTGATATCCAAAAATAACTTTTTACTAACCTATAAACTAAAGTAACAGTTTCACTAGAAACAACACCACCACAAAATATGTATTATAAATTATGAGAAAAAAAGATAAAGCTTTGTCGAGGTCACCAAACCAGTTGTAATTACTTGCATACTTTTTCCCCCTTACCTTTTCTGTTCAGTTAATTTTTTCTCCATATCTGTCTCAAAAGTTTCTTCCCTTGGACACTGAACCTCTTCTGTAGAATGCTATTAAAATAAATAGCACCCCCCAAAAAGAGATGAAACAAGTAGGTATTTTGAGTTTCATATTAGCTGCTTAACCCTAGGTAACAAAAGTCAATAAGCAACTGAGAAATTGTAGTACTTCCAGTCCTACTCGGACCAGATAATTAACTGTGTGAATTGCCTTTGGCCCATCACCTGGGCTACTGGGAATGTTAAGGTATGGAGACAAGATGATGGCGGTAAACTAACACATTATGAATTATATATACCCATCACTACATGATTATTAAGTACCCTGGGAAAACAACTATAAAATCAGGAAAAACTCTTTTTAGAAGAATTGTTACTATAATTGAAAATGTCTACGTTCTACCTGTCAATTCAGTGTATATAGATGTTACAAAAACAAATACCAGAAAGTACACAGACATACAAAAGCTGCATACTACACCTGAATTATACTTTTTAAGTAAAGAATACTTTCACCACTCTTGATTAATTTGCTAAGCAGGTTTCATATTCCTTCATTGCCTAGGGTGGCACCCATAGCTCAGTGGGTAGGGTGCAGGCCACATACACCCATGTTGGTGGGTTCAAACCCAGCCCAGGCCAGATAAAACAACAATGACAACTGCAACAACAAAAAAGTAGCTGGGCGTTGTGGTACGTGCCTGTAGTCCCAGCTACTTGGGAGGCTGAGGCACGAGAACTGCTTAAGCCCAAGAGTTTGAGGTTGCTGTGAGCTGTGACACCATGGCACGCTATGCAGGGAGACAGCTTGAGACTCTGTCTCAAAAAAAAAAGAAATGAAACAGAAAAAGAAAACTTCATTGCCTGCAATTGCTGGACAAGTTGCACCCACACTACAATAGAATTTCAGTGAAAGAAAAACTCTGCATGGCATGGTGATGTTCTATAATCCAGAGTGCACTTTTAAGAGACAGCCTTGCTGTGTTATATTTAATTTCTTTCTTTTTTGTGAGACAGAATCTCACTTTGTCGCCCTGGGTAGAGTGCCGTAACGTCATAGCTCACAGCAACCTCAAACTCTCGAGCTCAAGAAATCTTCTTGCTTCAGTCTCCCAAGTAGCTGGGACTATCGGTGCCTACCACAATGCCTGGCTATTTTTCAGAGATGGGGTCTCACTCTTGCTCTGACTGGTCTTGAACTCCTGAGCTCAGGCAATCCACTCACCTTGGCCTCCCAAAATGCTAGAATTACAGTTGTGAGCAACTATGCCGGGCTTGCTGTGTTATATTTAATAATAATGAATAAAAACACTTACATATAACTTAATTACTAAACAAAATAAAAGTTGAATAGTTCTACCCACTATTTATTGACTTACTTCTAACTGCTGTGGTAAGGTCAGTGTGCAAATGGCAATATTGGGACTTTTGAGCCCTTCAACAGGTTCTTTGTTGTCTTCTAGCAAGAAACAAAAAGGAAAAAGAGATAACTGACCATTTAAAAATAATCCACTGACTTTTTTAAAGGTTCATGAAATATTACAGGAAAGAAATAAAAGAAATATTTTTTTTCTTACAAAGGCTGTCTCTAAAAACACCTAGAGAATATCCCCTCTTCATCAAGTAAATCTCATATGACCCCTGAAAACAACCTTGTTATCAGTATGTATAACTGCTCAAAATTCTGAGAATTTCTATTTTAAGGAAGACCACCAGGGAGATGTTTATAGAGTTGATTAACAGAAATTAAGTGGCTATAACCAGGTAAAGAGGTCCAATAATTGTAAAAGAGCTGCCAACACAAAATACCTTAGATTAATTTCTGCTTTCAGCTATTGCAAATATACTAACTTAAAAATAAAACTACACAAGTTATCTCAGATAATTTCATTTACCAATTTCAAATTAATAAAGCCAAAGAAAAAAATTACCTAAATGAACTGACCTTCATAGTCTGATATGTGCATGTCCATTCCCTCCTGTGTAAATGTTTCTGCTTCTAAAAGATCCTCATTGATATCTATAAATTCTTTTTCAGTATTATGAGTGATGGAAATAATCTCATCATTGATTTCTCTTACTTCAGGATTCTTTGCTTCAGTTGGCATTCTATTGACAAAAATGCAGCAGCTAAAATTACAACTCATTCTTGGAGACAAAGAATTTGCTTTTCATTTGACTTGGTTTTTTAAAAACAAACAACAAGCAGGTTTCACATTGATAAAGTATTTTTTAAAAACCTTTTTTTGGATATAGTAGAAGCTCAGTAAAATGTTCAATGAATGACTACACATGCTAGTTTTTATTTATTCAGAAGATTAGAATAATTTCAATTTATCCAAATTTACCATTCTCACAAAAAACTCCTCAAGTTACACAGGCTTTTGCCTTGTTATTCAAAGATAATATTACTCCTAGTATTGCTTTATAAGTAAAAAAGGATGAAAGGATTAGTTCAACGTCCCCTGACATAGAAAATAAGTTAATATAATACAGGAATTTATCAGAAAGAATTAACTGCTCTCTTAGAAGATTTGAGTTAGATGAACATAGAAAAAATATAATTTGCAATGAATTGTTTAAGCGCTTCAGAAAGCTTATTTTTCTAATTGAAAGAAATACTCATTCTTTTAACTTTCAAAGATTAAACCATTAAACCAAGTACCTTCCATTGAAAAGGCACATATAATCAGCAACTTACTTCAGGATACTTGGATAAGATTTACTCTGATCATTTCTTTCCTCAGCTCTACCTTGAGGTGCCTCCGTGACTGAATATTCAGCATCTGTTTTGTGCTTCTTCTCAATACTGAGAACAATCTGAGACCCAGTGTAACGATTTTCTCCTACCTAAAACATTTGTAGTATTTAGTATTTGTTATTGAACCTCTTATTTTTTAGCATATTTTAAAATTATTCACACTTTCTATATAACTTTTTCTGATTAATTCTCTTATTCACTTATCAAGTACTGCCTGAATTTCTGTTAACTCAATATTTGCTGCTGAAGCAATGATCACGTCTTTATTCCAACTGGATAAAGCAAATCTGACGACCTAAATAGTATTCAAAAGAAGTCAGCCTTACAAATTCGTTTTCTGGCCACAAAACACATCAGAAAAGAAAAAAGAAAAAAGTAACATTCTCATCTTACTTTCTGCTATTTTATTTTTAATAAAAAGACAGGGCCTCACTTTGTTGCCTAGGTTGGAATACAGTGGTGTCATCACAGCTCACTGCAACTCAAACCTCTGGACTCAAGTGATCCTCCTGCCTCAGCCTCCTAAGTACCTGGGAATACAGGTATGTCCAGCACACCCCTGGCTAATTTTTCTATTTCTTGTAGAGATGGGGTCTTGCCATGTTGCTCTGGCTGGTCAAGCAATCCTCTCGTCTCAGCCTCTCAAAGTGCTAGGATTACAGGTATAAGTGCTATGCTCAGCCCTGTTTGCCATTTTTAAGACATTCAGTAGTTGTTTCAAAGTAACAGTAGACAAAAATACATGCAACTAAAAATACCAGGGATAAATCTGTTTCACCTCATTTAGAAATTTATATAATCCTAACACTCTGGGAAGCCAAGGTGGGTGGATTGAGCTCAGGAGTTCAAGACCAGTATGAGCAAGACTGAGATCCCCATCTCTACTAAAAATAGAAAAACTAGCTGGGTATGGTGGTGCATACCTATAGTCACAGCTCCTGAGGAGACTGAGGCAAGAGGATTGATTGCTCAAGCCCAAGAGTTTGAGATTGCTGTATGATGCCATGGCACTCTATCTACTAAGGGAAACAGAGTAAGACTCTGTCTCAAAAAAAAAAAAAAAAAAAGAAAGAAATTTAGGTATATTCTCCAGAGATACTCACAAATTTCAAAGATGACAAATGTCACAGTCTCATATAACCTATATATCTTAGGATAACACAAACAAATAAACAAAACAAATTAACACACACACCCCCAAAACTCTTGGGCTTGAGCAATCAATCCTCTTGCTTCTTCAAGCTAAAGTAAACTATTTTAGAATGAAGGCACTTGCCATTGACTAGAGACAAGAAAGAATATAGCTAATTAGTACTAATTCCTCTACTGACATCTGTCTGCCTTTCTAGGTTTGGTTCTCCATACTCCATCTCTTCTGTGTTAAGAGTATAAGAGAAATGATTCCCTAATGCATTTGATGAGATATCAGTAATTAAAACTGGATAGCTACTTAGTCCCTCTTCATCTGAACCAAAACTTGAAACTTAAAGGAGGAATAATATAAACGTAAATCATTTAGAAGAATTATCTCTTTCCCTTTTTCTTTTTACATATACATAAAACCTCAGAGCCTCTCTGAAAGCACTTTCACCTGAACTTTTTTTAAGACAGAATCTCATTCTGTGGCCCTTGGTAGAATCCTGTGGCATCATAGCTCACAGCAATCTCAAACTCCTGGGTTTGAGCAATCCTCTTGCCTTAGCCTCCTGATTAGCAGACACTACAGAGTTAGGGTTAGGGTTAACTGGGACCACAGATGCCCACCACAACACCAGCTACTTTTTCTATTTTTAGTAGAGACAGCGTGTTGCTCTTGCTCACACTACTCTATAACTCCTGAGCTCAGGAGATCCACTTGCCTTGCCCACCCAGAGCGCTAGGATTACAGGCATCAGCCACCACACCCAGCCCACTTTAACTATTTTTAAGAATTAAAGGAACCACTTGAAGAAAAAAAAACTTGGTGATACAGGTTATAATTGACATTGTCATTAATTTTCTGTTATTTAGTGATTTTTTAATAGATGGGAAAATATAAACAGTTTTAATATAAAATGAGAATTCTCATTTGTACGTAATAAACAATTGATGCATTTACCTTAAGAATGGCATTTTTTGCCTTATACGAAGCAAAATAGGGTTGTTCCAAAAGCCATAATGAGGTAAGAATGGCAGCTGTAGAGGTCTTTACACGAATTACTGGACTATACTCGTGGGATGACTCAATTATACCAGAATCACAGAACAGTCTTCTATCAGACCATCTTATCATCCATTCCAGCAGTCTCCCTATATTTTCAAATGTATTACTCAGCACTAGAGGAAGATCTTCTTGAAGGTCAATATCATCACACTGAATTGCTTTGAACATACATCTTCTGGTTTTAATGGACTTGGGATTCCAAAAACTATAGTTTGACGATCTCTGAATTAGAGGTTTTTCTCGATTGTCATCTTGTATTCTGTAAATTGACTTTTGTTTTAAACTGAACAATCCACTCTCTTCATTTTTATTGACTTCATTCAAAGGGTTCTCTGAAACAGGTTTGATTCCTTTATTAACCATTACTGAAGTTGAAATTTCTTGGTTTTCTAAATTTATGGCATATTCATCATTTCCAGAAGATGATTTTTCAGATTCATGTGATTCAAGAGCAGTAACAAAGCAAGAGCCTGCTCTAAACACTTTCTGGCTTTTGTTTTTGCCCTGGCGTCGTTTTAATGTTGTATGTACATCAAAAAGTAAAGAATTAAGCTCATGTTCTCTAAGCTGCCCAGAAAAGCTGGTTAGTAATGGAATGCCAGGATCCCTGGAACTATGTAGGTCTTTTTCAAGAACATAACTCAAGAAGAGATCAAGGAATTTAATATAATCGTCATCATCACGTTCAAATTCCCAAACACCTATTACAGGAAGTGTATTTTGTGATAACTTTTCATGATCTTCTTTCCTTTTAGAATTTCCTTTCTGTTTACATGTTTCCTTTGGTTCCTTCCTATCACCATGCTTACCAGTCAATGTTAATTCCCCATGATTGGGGGCGTTTCTACAGCAAAAAAAAAAAAAAGGAAGAGAAAAAAATTAAAAATTATTTAATCACTAAAACTGATCTTAGAACTAACATTAAAAATTCTCTCTGCTATAGCCGGGCGTTGTGGCGTGCGCCTGTAGTCCCAGCTACTCGGGAGGCTGAGGCAAGAGAATCGCTTAAGCCCAGGAGTTGGAGGTTGCTGTGAGCTGTGTGAGGCCATGGCACTCTACCGAGGGCCATAAAGTGAGACTCTGTCTCTACAAAAAAAAAAAATTCTCTCTGCTGATTAAGTCATGTATCTTTTTGTGCCTCAATCACCTATCTTTCAAATGGGAGACTGGACTAAATGTTCTCTAAGTGACTTCAAGAATAGAATATTCTATGAGGTCAAAAAATATAACACTTTAATATCACAATGGAAAATTTCTATTAAGAGATTAAAATGTGCTAATCGAAATTTTACTATATAAAAGCACATGAATTTTTTTTTCTCAAGGTTATAAAAACAATCCTTTAACAGATCAGAATTTAGAAATACAAAGTCAATAAAAATCACAAGCCACCATACATGCCTTCATTTAGGGTTTCTTGTTTCTCTCTTTTGTTTGCCTCTCATTCCATGTACAACAAATAGGAATGCCCTTTTTTTGTTTTATTACTACACAAAAACTTGAAACTTTTTCTAAACACTTTCAGCTATAAAACCTGTTGGGCAGGGACCTTAGCTGCCCAACCACAATTACTTTTTTTTTTTTGAGACAGAGTTTCACTCTGTCACCCTGGGTAGATTGCAGTGGTGTCATCATAGCTCACAGCAACCTCAAACCCTTGGGCTCAAATGGTCCTGTTGCCTCAGTTTTTCTATTTTGCGTACAGACTCCCATCTTGGCTTTCCAGAATACTAGGATAACAGACGTGAGCCACCACACCGGCCTCGAAGCACAATTACTTTTAAATCTGTTTTTTTTTTCAGCATGGTCCTTAGGGCAGAACATACATTCTTAATTCCCTCAGTAAGAGAAGTACTGGGCACCTGAGCTAAAGTCATCACATCTCTTTTTACTGAAAAAGCACATAAGCAGCTTTCAAGCTATTACCATGCCAACAATTAAATGTACAGTTGTCTTGTGAAACAAGTATTACCATTTAAAATGCTCTTAGATAAAGTATAAGTAGATGTGATTAGTTCCCTTATGCAAGATTACTGTTTATTATAGTTTTAAGTCATGATAAAGATAAACTGCACTGTAGATACTGGAATTATAAATAAAAAATCAGCTTAAATAACAGTATCAGACATTTTGACAATAAGCAAGAATTTCTCAACAATTAATAGACAGGTTTTAAACATAAATGTGAAATTTCCTTCTCTGAAACCCTTTAAAATATAGCTAACGCACTAATCTCTAATTATTTAAATCTAAAGATCACTAAAAACAACAACAACAACAAAAAAAAAACCCCTAAAAGTCCTCCAGGAACTCAATAATTTTATCTACTCATTTGATTTTATATTTCAGATGGCAAAATTATTTCCTATCTTGATAATACTTAAAATGAAATTTCAAATGTATGGCCTCATTTTATGTTCCTAATATCCTAGTAAGCAGGAAGGATAGCATTTATCATCAATGAGGATTGCTGGGACTAGAAATCAGCTTACCAGTTGCATGAAAATACTGAAAACATTATTTATTTAGTTAATTTTTTTAGACATTTGGTCTTGCTCTGTGTTACCCAAGCTGGAGTGCACTGGCATGGATCATACAGTTCCTTGTAACCTCGAACTCCTAGGCTCAAAAGATTCTTCCGCCACAGTCTCCGAAAGTGCTAGGATTACAAGCATGAGACACTGCAACTGCCCTGAAAACATTCCCCCCCCCCCAATGCTTGTTATTCAGAGATCTTAATTGTACCTTTGATAGAAACGTGTCCTGCTTGTTTCTTCAACCAACAAAACTTCAGAAAATGCATCTGTTATATCAGCATCACTGTGAACCACAGAACCTAGTTCTGTGAGTGTACTTCTGCTCAAACTAGTCCCTAGGGAAAACCTGTCAAAGCCTGGAGCCTCTTCTGGCTTTTCTTCTTCAATTGGTTCCCATATATTCATCTCAAAAGAACCTATATTTCTCTGCACACGTTTTAGGGCTTTTGCCCTCACTTTACGAATAGAATGTATGACAACAGACATCATTTCCTCAGTCTGGGGACCTAGAAAGAAAAGAATAAATGGCCTTATGGTTCATTAAAATGTTTCTACCCAAGAAATAACAGAATCCAGTTTTGCTCTCACCTTAGGACATAAAACCTAACTGACAACTAAGGTTTATTTCTAGATGTTTTCTTCAATATTTATTGAAAAGCTCTGATCCATATATTTTTTTTTTTTTTTGTAGAGACAGAGTCTCACTTTATGGCCCTCTGTAGAATGCCGTGGCCTCACACAGCTCACAGCAACCTCCAACTCCTGGGCTTAAGCGATTCCGTTGCCTCAGCCTCCCAAGTAGCTGGGACTACAGGCGCCCGCCACAACGCCCGGCTATTTTTTGGTTGCAGTTTGGCCAGGGCCGGGCTTGAACCCGCCACCCTCGGTATATGGGGCCGGCGCCCTACCGACTGAGCCACAGGCACCGCCCTCTGATCCATATTTTAAGGTAGTACTGCAGAAGCTAAAGAAGGTCTGTTACAGAGCAACAAAAGTGTGCCCTGGAAAAAATTTTTTTTCTCTTGAGACAGAGCCTTATTTTGTCAACCTCAGTAGAGTGCCAGGATGTCATAGCTCACAGCAACCTCAAACTCTTTGGCTCAAGCAATTCTCTTGCCTCAGTCTCCCGAGTAGCTGAGACTACAGGCCCTGCCACAAAGCCTGGCTATTTTTAGAGATGGGTCTCACTCTTGCTCAGGTTGGTCTCCAACCCCTGAGCTCAGGCAATCCACCTACCTTGGACTCCCAGAGTGTTAGAATTACAGGCATGAGCCACCACACCCAGCGTGAAAAAAATTTTTTTAAACTCCTTTTTACTATTTCAGAAATCAGAAGGATAATTATTTTTTTAAATATTATTTTCTTCATTTCCATAGGATAAAGTATATTTTTAACCAAAAAAAGAGGACACTTTTCTTACTATGAGTAATAGGAAACAAAAGCAAGGAGTTTTTTTCAATAGAAAAAATTTTAAACATTAATACATAAACAGACCATTTTAGAAGATGTCAAAAAATTAAGAAAAGTATAAATCACAAATATATTAATGCAATAATGTGAATTCACAAGACATCTAGATTATAGTTCTAAAAAAAGGTAATTTGAACTCTTTAAAAATTTCTGCAACACTGCGAGTGCAATTAATGCTATTGGATTGTATTATTTTAGGTTAAAGTAAATTTCATGTTTATAAAAAAAATTTCATAGAGGGTATATAGGATAAAATTAGGTCTAAACAACCTTAAAGGGAGATGAATAATACTAGTCTTCAATAAACACCTGCAGTATACAAAGCAATATGTGCTGATTTTACATCTTTGCCTCAATACACATTTAGTAAAGCTGATAACAGTATACCCATTTTACAAATAAGGAAATGAGGCTCACAGTTACTCACTGACAGAGTCATGACATGATATCAATTACCACCTGGTTTCAAAGCATAGGTCACTGCAACCTCAAACTCCCGGGTTCAAGAGACACTCCTACCAGCCTCCCAAGAAGCTAGATCTATACGTATGCACCACCACGTCAAGATAGTACTTTTATTTTTTTGTAGAGACAAGGGTCCCACTGTTTGTTGTCCAGGCTGATCTTGAACTCTCGGTCTCAAGCAATCATCCTGCTTTAGCCTCCTAAAATGCTAGGATTACAGAAATAAACCACTGGACTTGGGCTAGTTTTTCTGCAACAGGAAAGTGCTTCTACCTTTTCATACTCTTGTCTCTAGGGAATGGCAGAAATGCATAGCTACATAACCAGTAGAAAATAAATGCTTTCGAAACAAAACGAATCTTCAGCCATTTATTTATTAGATATCTAAGAAATAACAAATAATACCTTTTACAACACAGTGTCTGAGTCTCTGTTGAAGAGAATGGTATTTTTCTCTTAAAGGAACCCTTACATCCTCATGTTTCGGAAATGCTTTCACGAAAATTTCTGCTACCTTCAGAAAAAAAAAAAAATTTAAGTTTTATGAGCAACATCATTCTTTTTTCTTTTTCATTACTTAAACATGCTACTTTAACTCAAAACATAAATGTATATTTATTACTAATCATTTGATGTCAGGTCAAAGTCTCTTTGAGCACGAGTCTGCTGATAGGATCAACATTCTTTATTTTAAAATACTTAATTGACAAATTAAAATCACACATATTCAAGCCCTGCAACATGATATTTTAATACTCTGTGCTGATTATCACAGTCAAATTAATTAACACATCCATTACCATAAATAGTTACTACTTTGTGTGGGGGGATGTAGTGAGGATACTGAAAATCCCCTCCCTTATCAAATCTCAGTTAAATAATACACTATTAACCATAGTCAGCATGCTGTACATTAGATGCCCAGAACTTGATTACCTTGTAACTAAAAGTTTGTACCCTGTGACCAACATCTCCCCATTTCTACCACATCCCTAGCCCCCAGCAATCAACATTCTATTCTCTGCTTCTGTGAGTCTGAATGAGATTCCATCCATAAGTGGAATCATACAGTATTTGCCTTTCTGAACCTAGAAGATACAATGCTAAGTGAAATAAGCGAGACACAGAAAGGAAATATTATGTTTTATTTTATTTCTGGTTTAGTTTAGTTTTACCTACAATCACATTACCTGTCTGATTGGTGGCAGTTCTCCAATAAGACTCAAAATTATATCCTGAATAAGATCTTCAATATTAAAAAACCGAGAGAATGGCAGCATTCTACAAGCCCATTCCACTGCACTGAGACCATGCTCAACCACACAAGAATCAAACTCCACTTCAAGGTCCTAAATGGATATTGAAAAAATTCATTTCCTTTTCAGTTGAGATGGATAGACCAGAATGAGTTCAAAAGAAAGTTTTGCTACAAATAGTAAAATCTTCTATTAAGCAATAATTTCCCAAGTAGTGTTTGTTCATTTTTCTTATTCTTATGTTGGTAAATACCTTTTCTCCCCTTACATCTTCTCTTGCTTTCTGATATTGCCTGCAACTATAGGATAATTTGTCACGGATATGCAGCATCCAACACAAAGCACAAAGTTCTCTGAAGCAGCCTAAAGCAAGAATATAAAAAAGTATGAGTATGTACATTATACAACTCCACCTCTGCTCGATTTTCTCCAAAGTAAGTGTCTTTATTTTGTGATTATAAAATAAATACATGGCTCAGCGCCCATAGCACAGTGCTTACAGCACCAGCCACATACACAGAGGGTGGCAGGTTTGAACCCGGCCCAGGACAGCTAAACAACAAATGACGACTGCAACAACAACTTTTTTAAGAGACTGGGTCTCATTATGTTGCCCAGGCTGGTGTGCAGTAATTATTCACATGTGTGATCATAGTGCACTGTAGGCTCGAACTCCTGGGCTCAAGCAAACTTGCCCCAACCTCCAAGTAGCTAGCATTACAGGCTTCCACCATGCCTGGGTCAAAAAACATCATGAAAAAAAGAAACAAACAAACATTGAGTCTTGAATGTAAGATCAGGACTTAATATAAACAGAAATGATAAGAAAAGGATTAAGAAAAGAAGAATTGAATGATGCCTAAATTTTTACTTATATTTAAACTTTTTATGTAAATAATTAGAATAGACTATGAACAGGAATTAATTTATAATAGGGAAGGCTGGTTGGTGGTTCACTCCTGTAATCCCAGCACTCTGAGAGGCTGAGGTGAGTGGATTGCTTGAGATCAGGAGTCCAAGACTAGCCCAAGCAAGAGTAAGACCCCTGTCCCTACTAAAAACAGAAAAACTAGCTGGATGCTGTGGTGGGAGCCTGTAGTCCCAACTACTCAGGAGGCTGAGGCAAGAGATCGCTTGAGCCAAAGAGTATGCAGTTGCTGTTAGCTATGATGACACCACGGCAGGCACTCTACTCAGGGAGACAGAGTGAGAGTCTGTCTCAAAAAAAAAAAAAAAATTTATAAGACAGAATATAAATAGTATACTTATAAATGTTCAATATAACTAGTCAAAATAAAGACATTAATATAAAATTATCATTTTTACTCATTAAATTAATCTCAAGGAACTATAACATTTAGCGTACTATTTCAAGAGATATAAAATAGGCATATCAACCAGTTCGTCAGTTAGCTCAGTTGGTTAGAGCATGGTGCTAATAAAATAGGCATATCCATTAACTCAGCAATTTCACTTCTTAGACTCTGTCTTAAGGAAGTATTTCAAACTATAAAAAAAAAACAAAAAACAGGCTTTGCAGACGCTGTCGCTTCTTATAGCCATCTGGTATCAGCCATGGTCAACCCCAGTGTTGTTCTTCGATATTGCTGCCGGCAAGCCCTTGGTCTGCATCTCTTCGAGGACCTGGAAACCAAGAAGTGACTGCTCATCTAATCCATAAAGCTATGTTAACAAATTGGAGCTATTTGCAGACAAAGTTCCAAAGACAGCTAAAAACTTTCGTGCTCTGAGCACTGGAGAAAAAGGATTTGGTTATAAGGGTTCTTGCTTTCACAGAATTATTTCAGGGTTTATATGCCAGGGTGGTGACTTCACACGCCATAATGGCACTGGTGGCAAGTCTATCTACGGGGAGAAATTTGAAGATGAAAACTTTGTCCTGAAGCATACAGGTCCTAGCATCTTGTCCATGGCAAATGCTGGACCCAACACGAACGGTTTCCAGTTTTTCATCTGCACTACCAAGACTGAGTGGTTGGATGGCAAGCATGTGGTCTTTGGCAGGGTGAAAGAAAGCATGAATGTTGTAGAAGCCATGGAGTGCTTTGGGTCCAAGAATGGCAAGACCAGCAAGAAGATCACCATTACTGATTGTGGACAGCAGTAATAAATTTGACTTAATGTTTCAACCACCAAACCATTCTTTCTGTAGCTCAGGAGAGCACCCCTCTACCCCATTTGCTGGCAATATCCTGTAATCACTGTGCTCTCACTGCAGTTCTTAGGGTTGTGTATTTTCCTTATTCCTCTCCATATCTACCTGAATTGCAGAGTTAAGTTTATGACTATGAAATAAAAACTAAGGAATAAAAAAAAAGAAACCCAATGTGCCAAAGGCTACTTGCAGCAGCCCGTATAGACTATGGCTAGGAGGAGTGAGAGTTATAAGAAATACCTGTATAGCTCAATAATGGAACTTGGTGGAAAGGGCATAGAGAGGGATTTAGCTCTCCTAACAAGCATGAGAGCTCGCGAGATGAGAGCAGGGGTGAATTGGCAGTCACTACACCTGTGGTGTTGAGAGGCAGGAGATCAGCCTTATATTAGGCTGGAGGAGAAGGCAGTCGGAGCATGCACATTCTATCACGGACTCGCTTACTCTGACTTTGTCTCCTCTTCTGCCTGCAGAATGCCAGCATGGCATGCCTCTAAAGATTACCAAGCTCGGCTAAAGACTAAGATCTATCTTTGTAAGAAGACTGCTTTACTCTCTCTAAGACATCTCTCTCTCCAGCTAAAGTAGATAGCAATCAGGCACCTAACAGACCTGAGCGAGGTAGCTTAGCGGTCAACATCCAGAACCTAGTTAAGCAGGGCCCGAGACCTGGCCAGTTCTGGGTCCTGACAAGTGGTGTCAGAAATGAGATGTGACAGCTACTTAAATGTATAACAGCTTAAATAAATTACAATATATACATTAATAAAAGCCATGAAAATTAATAGACATTAGTTTATAAAATGAAAAGAAGCTTACATAAGGTATACTAAGATACAAAAATAAGAAACAAAATTGGTGAGTCAATATACTGAAAGATTCAAGGCCTGTCTACTTAACGAAAGTTGTCAGCATATCCTAAGTACAAGAAAATGACCGCAGAAAGGCATTCTTGAGTGCTAAAATCCCAAATTTAAAATATAACGCCATGACAATAATATCCTAAGTGTCCAACTTATTTTACATAATAAATTTCAAATTTAATACCACATATATAATACATGTATATTTGTAGCTGTTAAAACACAGTATTTTTTTATTTTTCTTTTTTTGAGACAGGGCTGGAGTGCAGTGATGCCATCATAGTTCACTGCAACCTAAACTCCTGGATTCAAATGGTCCTCCTGCATCAGCTTCCCAAATAACTGGGATTACGAGTGCATGTCACAACATTTGGTGAATTTTTCTATTTTTTTTTTTTTGTAGAGACAGTGTCTCTTGCTCAGGCTGATGTTGAACTCCTGACCTCAAGCAATCCTCCCACCTTGACCTCCGAGAATGCTAGATTATAGGGATAAGCTATTGTACCTGGCCACAACACAGTATTTACTTATGCACACAAAGTAAAATATCATAGAACATACTATACTTTAAAGAGTCAATAGTTTAGGAATTTCCAAATCCAATAAAAAATATATATATTATTCATACTTAGGTTAAGTCTAAGCAAACAGTTTATTTTAGACAAACCTATTACTCTAATGGAAACGTCATCAAGCTTGTGGTCTCCAGCTGCTCCAGGAATAAAAAATGCTATGCCTCCTTTACAATAATTAAGTAATGACTGAGGGAAAGGACTCAATGAAGGAAGGGACCCTTTCATTCGAATCTGAAAGTAAAGAATATTAGAATATATTAATTATCGGTAATATAAATCATTTTTAAAGAAAACCATTAAAAAAAAAAAACTAGGTAAGATAAACCATACAGAATGGAAAACACAGCACAGCTCTTTTCCTGAAACTTAAAAAATTTAATTCAAGAAATTCACTAGATTGTTTCTCAAAAGAGAAAAAGATTCTAACTAAATCATTTGCACTCTTATCATTCGGTTTTGCCTATATAAGAACAATTAACACTCTTTGTCCCTGGCTTTCCCCTTATGCTAAATGAAGAAAATAAAGAAATTTAACTATCTAAATCTCATCCAAAATAAAACTATGTACAGTAACTAAATCCAAATACAATAAATTTGCATGTGTAAGTTATAAATATAACTTTAAAAAAACGAATTTATAAATGGCAGATTCAGAAAGTCACCATTTGGCAACCCCTCATAAAATGACTCTAGGCAAGGAAGATCAGTGAATTCTAAATCAGGTAAAAAAGTTGATGGGGAGCCCATTGTCTCCACTGCTTTTTAACATTGTAATGGAAGTCTTAGCCATCGCAATCAGGTAAGAAAAGGCAATCAAGGGTATCCGTATAGGGTCAGAAGAGATCAAACTTTCACTCTTCACAAATGATATAATTGTATATCTGGAAAACACCAGAGATTCTACTACAAAACTCTTAGAAGTGATCAAGGAATACAGCAGCGTCTCAGGTTACAAAATCAACGTTCATAAACTGGTAGCCTTTAAATATACCAACAATAGTCAAGCTGAAAAAACAGTCAAGGACTCTATTCCATTCACAGTAGTGCCAAAGAAGATGAAATATTTGGGAGTTTACCTAAAAAGGACGTGAAAGATCTCTATAAAGAGAACTATGAAACTCTAAGAAAAGAAATAGCTGAAAATGTTAACAAATGGAAAAACATACCATGCTCATGGCTGGGAAGAATCAACATTGTTAAAATGTCCATACTACCCAAAGCAATATATAATTTTAATGCAATCCCTATTAAAGCTCCACTGTCATACTTTAAAGATCTCGAAAAAATAATACTTCATTTTATATGGAAACAGAAAAAAACCTCGAATAGTCAAAACATTACTCAGAAATAAAAACAAAGGAGGAGGAATCACGCTACCAGACCTCAGACTATATTATAAATCAATAGTGATCAAAACAGCATGTACTGGCACAAAAACAGAGAAGTAGATGTATGGAACAGAATAGAGAACCAATAGATGAACCCAGCTACTTACCATTATTTGATCTTTGACAAGCCCATTAAAAACATTCAGTGGGGAAAAGATTCCCTACTTAACAAATGGTGCTGGGTGAATTGGCTGGTGACCTGTAAAAGACTAAAACTGGACCCACACCTCTCTCCATTAACTAAGACAGACTCTCACTGGATTAAAGATTTTTTTTTCTTTGTTGTTGTTTTTTTTTTTTTTTTTGTAGAGACAGAGTCTCACTTTATGGCCCTTGGTAGAGTACCGTGGCATCACACAGCTCACAGCAACCTCCAACTCCTGGGCCTAAGCGATTCTCTTGCCTCAGCCTCCCAAGCAGCTGGGTGGATTAAAGATTTAAACTTAAGACATGAAACTATAAAAATACTAGAAGAAAGTGCAGGGAAAACACTTGAAGAAATTGGCCTGGGTGAATATTTAATGAGGAGGATCCCCAGGGCAATTGAAGCAACACCAAAAATACATTATTAGGACCTGATCAAACTAAAAAGCTTCTGTACGGCCAAGAACACAGTAAGTAAAGCAAGCAGATAGCCCTCAGAATGGGAGAAGACATTTGCAGATTATGTCTTCAACAAAGATTTAATAACCAGAATCCGGATGGTGCCTGTGGCTCAAGGAGTAGGGTGCCGGCCCCATATACCAGAGATGGCAGGTTCAAACCCAGCCCCAGTCAAAAACTGCAACAACAAAAAAAAAGTAAACAGAATCCACAGAGAACTCAAACGTATTAGCAAGAAAAAAACAAGTGATCCCATCTCAGGCTGGGCAAGGGACTTGAAGAGAAACTTTTCTGACGAAGACAGGCGCACGGCCTATAGACATATGAAAAAATGCTTATCTTCCTTAATCATCAGAGAAATGCAAATCAAAACTACTTTGAGGTATCATCTAACTCCGGTAAGATTAGCCTGTATCACAAAATCCCAAAACCAGAGATGTTGGCATGGATATGTAAAAAAGGGAACACTTCTACACTGCTGGTGGGAATGCAGACTAATACATTCTTTTTGGAAAGTTGTTTGGAGAACACTTAGAGATCTAAAAATATACCTGCCATTCGATCCTACAATTCCTTTACTAGGTATATATCCAGAAGACCAAAAATCACATTGTAACAAAGATATATATACCAGAATGTTTATTGCAGCCCAATTCATAATTGCTAAGTCATGGAAGAAGCCCAAGTGCCCATCAACCTATGAATGGATCAATAAATTGTGGTATATGTACACCATGGAATATTATGCAGCCTTAAAGAAAGATGGAGACTTTACCTCTTACATGTTTACATGGATGGAGCGGAAACATATTCTTCTTAGCAAAGTATCTCAAGTAAGTATGAAAAAGTATCCAATGTACTCAGTCTTACTATGAAACCAATTTATAGCTTTCATAAGAAATTATGAAATTTATTATAGCCCAATAAGAAGGGGAAAACGGGAGAGTGAAGGGAGGGAAGGGCGGAGGGGGGAGGATGGGTGAAGGGAGGGTAATTGGTGGGACCACACCCACCATGAATCCTACAAGAGTACATGTGAAATTTACTAGGTGTAGAATATAAATGTCTCAACACAATAACTAAGAAAATGCCACGAAGGCTACGTTAACCAGTTTGATGAAAACATTTCAAATTGTATATTAAACCAGCACACTGTACCCCATGATTGCATTAATGTACACAGCTATGATTTAATAAAAAAGAAAAAAAAAGTTGATGGGACCCTGATGGGGAGTGAGATATGACCCAAACTCATTGACCAGTTTCACCGTCACAAAAGTGAAATGAGCAGAGACACATATGCTGCATGATACGGTACAACAGGGAAGTGCATACACAACATGTACAAAGAATTCATTCCTAAGAAAATTTTAATCTAAATCTGTTCAAACTGCTCTGCCTCAATGAGTATAATTACTAGCTTAACAGAAAATAAAAGGAAGAAGGAACAAGTTAAATGATATTTAATGAAGAAATCATACAAATTTAGAATAGTAGAAGACATATAACTCAGTTTCTCTAACAAATGAAGAAAAAGGGGGGGGTGTCTGTTACAGACAAAAGGAAAGGACAGCAGATGCAGTGGGGCTTGCCTTTAGTCCCAGCTACTTGAAAGGCTCAGGCAGGAGGATCCCTTAAGCCCAGTAGTTTGAGATTAGTGAGCTATGATAAGATCACTGCACTCCGGTGTTATAGGCAAACGAGAAAGACTTTATCTCCAAAACAAACAAAAACAGACTTTCAACCTATTTTCTTCTCCTATTAGTCACTTTCAGAAAGATGCAATCTAATCAAATTCCCTTGTTAAGTATGGTAATGATAGACTTCCCTGTCAAATATATTAAAGAGCATTTACTATCAACAGTTAGTAACAGGATGGTACTAAGTGGTAGAGACAGAGACAGAAAGAAAAGAAGGAACCTCAGTCCTCCTACAGGCACATGTAACTGAATTCTTCCAACAATTTGAATTAGGCTGGAAATAGATTGCACCCTGGAACCTCGACTGGCCTTGTGAGACTAAGTAAAAGACCTAGCTGAGCCATCCTGTGTTTAGACTTCTGATACACAAAAGCTGCAAGATTAGTATGTGTAAATAAATGTTCTTTTAAGCTGTTAAATTTGTGGTAATTTGTTAGGGTGGAAATATAAAACTAATAAGAGTGTAAAATATTCATTTCAGCCCCATTTTTTTTTCTTTTTGTTTTCAGACAGAGTCTCAAGCTGTTACCCTGGATAGAGTGCCACGGCATCATAGCTCACAGCAACCTCAAACTATTGGGCTTAAGCAATTCTCTTGCCTCAGCCTCCCATTCAGCCCCATTTTTAATTGAGGCATAACTTACATACCATAAAATTCACCTTTTATTAATTTATTTTTGGAGAGTAGGTCTCAGTATATTTGCTCAGGCTGGTCTTAAACTCTTGGGCTCAAGAGACCTTCTTACCACAGCACTCCAAGTAGCTGGGACTACAGGTGTGTAACACCATGCCCAGCTAAAAATTACCTTTAAAAAGTACACAATTCAGGGCAGCGCCTGTGGTTCAAAGGAGTAGAGCGCCAGCCCCATATACCAGAGGTGGTGGGTTCAAACCCAGCCCTGGCCAAAAAAAAAAACAAACAAAAACACACAGTACAAAATTCAGTGCTTTTTAATATATTAACAAAATTAGGCAACTATCACCACTGCCTAATTCCAGGACATTTTTATCACCTCAAAAGAAAACTATTGGCAGGCATTTCCCATTTCCTCCTCCTCTTCCCTAGCCACTGACAACCGCTATTGTACTTTCTTTCCCTATTAGGATGAAAAAATTTTAAATGAATAAATTTATATTTTTACAGAGGCTATATGCTAATTTCACAAATCATCTTTCTCTAAACAAGTCTAATTAAAAAAAATATTCAAAAAAAAAATATTCAATAACTTAAAAGTCTATCCAGGCTCGGCACCTGTGGCTCAAGTGGCTGAGGTGCTAGCCACATACACCTGAGCAGGTGGGTTTGAATCCAGCCGGGGCCTGCCAAACAACAATGATGGTTACAACCAAAAAATAGCCAGGCGTTGTGGCGGGCACGTGTAGTCCCAGCTACTTGGGAGGCAGTGGCAGAAGAATTGCTTCAGCCCAGGAGTTGGAGGTTGCTGTGAGCTGTGATACCACCGCACTCTACCCAGGGTGACACCTTGAAGCTCCGTCTCAAAAAAAAAGTCTCTCCAAAAGTTCCTCCAAAAAAAAGTTACAGATGGTTGTTTTAAATTTAATTTTAAAGTGATGCCCTGTCTCTTAAAAAATTAATTTTAGGGCGGCGCCTGTGGCTCAGTGAGCAGGGCGCCAGCCCCATATGCCAAGGGTGGCGGGTTCAAGCCCAGCCCCGGCCAAACTGCAACAACAACAACAAAAAATAGCTGGGCGTTGTGGCGGGCGCCTGTAGTCCCAGCTACTCGGGAGGCTGAGGCAGGAGAATCGCCGAAGCCCAGGAGTTGGAGGTTGCTGTGAGCTGTGTGACGCCACGGCACTCTACCGAGGGCAATAAAGTGAAACACTGTCTCTACAAAAAAAAAAAAAAAAAAAAAAATTTAATTTTAATCAAGGCTGAATTAAAAATGTTTAAAGGTGATAAAATTTATTTCCACATTTCAAAAAGCAGTATCAGGCCGACAAAGGATTTACAGCTGGATAAAGAGACATACCAGACGTCCCATTAGCCAGAGATCAGACAAAGAGCTCAGCTGAAGTCATTACAGAAGGGGATTACTGCCCCAGATGTACTGAATTGTACTGAATTGTACATTTTAGAAGATAGCAAGGGGTATCAGTACCTCCCACTAGTGGAGACTACTAAAGGAAATTGCTGAGAATGACCTCTAACTTTCCATGCTTTAACCCACAGAAGCCCAAGGGAGAAGTGGGGGAAAGCCTTAAACCGAGTTTAAATCTTCAATGATCGTGCGTGGGGGGCAGGATGCATGTAAGAGGAGTAAGTATAATTCCCTGGAATTAACTGATTAGATTATGCTGATCTATTGCCAGATAGGATGGAACTAACCTAGAGTCCAAGTTCTGAGTCCTTATCTTTCAGCAGGAAGAACCTGGTATGTACAAATTTCTTGTAAATAAATATGAGATTTAAGAATTTACGAGGCCTGACAGTAGACAAACTTATCCTAGAAAAAATGCTATATGCCTCATTGCTAAATATTATAGTCACCTTCAAAGTACTCCCCTTAGGAAGCTATGCACTGATGCCAGTACACAGTCCACTTTTCAAAGCAATTTTGGAACTCTTTCTGGAATGGCCATCAAAGCTATTGTTATAGTACCCTTGATGTCCTGAATGCCATCAAGATATCTTGTTTTCAATATTTCTTTTATCTTCAGGTAAAGAAAAGAGTCACTGGGGGCCAGATCAGGTAAGTAGGGAGGGTGTTCCAAGGCAGTTACTTGTTTACCAGATAAAACTTCCCTCACACACAGTGCTGTGTGAGCTGATACATTGTCATGATGCAAGAGCCATGAGGCGTTGATGAAAAGTTCACTTCTTTTTCATCTAACTTTTTCACGTAGCCTTTTCAGCACTTCTAAAGAGCAAACTCAGTTAACTGTTTTTCCAGTTGGTACAATTCACAGTGAATAATTCCTCTGATATCAAACAAAATTAGCAACTTCATTCTTACTCTTGACTTTGACTGACCGGACTTTTTCGGTCATAGAGAATTGGCCTACTTCCATTGTACACTTTGACACTTTGTTTCAGGGTCATATTGATATACATATGTTTTATCACCAGTGATAACATGGCCCAAAACATCCTCTTGCCTCTCCAAAAGGTCTTGGCAAACTTTGACTCTCCTTTGCTTTTGCTCATCAGTAAGCTCCACTGGGACCATTTTTGCAAACACCTTTCCACGCCAAATTTTTTCAGTTAAGATTTTCCCAGTTTTGCCTAGGTGCCTGTAACTCAATGGTTAGGGCGCCGGCCACATGGACTGGGGCTGGTGGGTTCAAACCCAGCAAGGGCCTCCTAAACAACAATAACAACAATAACAACAATAACAAAAAAGTAGCTGGGCAATGAGGCAGGTACCAGCAGTCCTAGCTGTGGGGAGGCTGAGCCAAGAGTTTGAGGTTGCTGTGAGCTGCAATGCCACAGGACTCTACCAAAGGGCAATACAGTGAGACTTTGTCTCAAAAAAAAAAAAAGATTTTCCCATTTTCTTTATCGATGTTTACTTGGTCTGCTATGCTTCTCACAGTTAGTCAATGTTTCTGATGCACAATTCAATGGATTTTTAAATTGTTTTCATCAGTTCTGCTTATTACTAGCCACTCTGACCTCTCTTCATCAGTGATGTTTTCTCTTCCCTCAGAAAATTGTTTAATCCATTTGTACACTGCCCTTTTCTTCATGGCATTATTCCCATAAACTTGGACTAACACATCCCTGATTTCATTTCCACTCTTGCCAAGTTTAACAAGAAATTTAATGTTAGTTGCTCTAATTCAAACTCCGACATTCTCATGACAGCACACAAAAACAAGCAACAATAACAAACACCACTCATTATGACACTGCCACGTGTTGAAACAAACACAGCTGTGAGACCCTGACATACAAAGATTACGAAATCTCACTGAACTGTTTGTACAGTGCTGCCAATGTAAGCACATGGTGGCAAGTTTGCAAACTTAATTGTCAGAACTTGTTACAGGGCAGGACTCCTTGAGAAAATGTCACTATTATAAATATTATAACAATTAGTGTATTTCAGTTAAGGTATTTTCCATACCTTCTGCATGACTTTTCTTGCCCACCTCAACTGCAAGATGTACCACTGTGCTACAGGAAAAGAACACCGAGCTGCCCGGAAAAGCAAGAGAACACGCTGAAGGATTCCAGACACCTTTTGGCGATTATCTTTTTCAGCTTTTAACAGAAGATCGTCACCATCTTCCTGAGGAGAATAAAACAATCAATTTTAGTGGCTAAGAAAGAAATTAAAACAATAAAGTAAAAGGGCGGTGACTATGGCTCAGTGGACAGGGCGCCAGTCCCATATACTGAGGATGGCGGGTTCAAACCCAGACCCAGCCAAACCGCAACAAAAAAATAGCCGGGCATTGTGGTGGGCGCCTGTGGTCTCAGCTACTTGGGAGGCTGAGGGAAGGGAATCACCTAAGTCTAGGAGCTGGAGGTTGCTGTGTGCTGTGTGACGCCTTAGGACTCTACTGTGGATGATAAAGTGAAAGTCTGTCTCTACAAAAACAAAAAACAAACAAAAATAATGATATTCAGTGCTTCTCAACCAGAATGTTCCAGGAAATTTATGAAAAAAATTTTTAGGAAGAGAATCTGAGATTTCAACTACAGATATTTCCAGTGTCAAAGAAAGATTTCTCTCCCCTCAAACAATTGATAGGGCTATGTTAACCTTAGTCCCAAGTATTACCCTAGAACAGTTAAAACTTACCACTACTGACTCCACTTGTGGAATGTTACAGAACTCCTTCTAAGAGAACACTTTTTCCCTTTCTGTGCCTAGAAAAGCCCTACAGAATTCAATGTCACCTCCTCTGTGAAATCCCCTACCCTGTGCTATAACAGCACTTTGCTCACACTTCCATTGTAGCTGTACAAATTTATTCTGTATTGATTTATGTTTCTGTTTCCCACTATACTGAGAATTCCTAAAACCAAATGCCTTGTCATTTCACATATTATCATAATACACAGAATAAAGTTCAACATGTAGTGGGACCCAATAAATATTTGTTGAAAAACGCTATTCAAACCAGTTGCTAAAGATTTTCGTAGACAATGAAATAGTATGAGCATGTAAACATTCTTCTTCCCTGCCCACTTCTTAACAGTACTCAGTATCTACCTCTGTCCTACACAGCCCCTATGATTCACGGAAAGCTGATCCCACGTCCTCAGCTTCTAAGGAAGGCCCTAATTGCATGCCAAGCTCTACCTTGCATTAATACTAGCCAAGGTGACTGATTAAAGGACCGGCATGTGACTTACACCAGTCTCGTAAGAGTGAATCTCAGTTCTGTAGGATAATATTTAGAAATAAACATATCCTACATCAAGCATACAAAGTGAATTCAGTGTGAGTTTAAAATGACTTGCTTTTTTTCCAGAGGCTTAAGGGATCTGGGCCCCTCTGGGAATCACACAGAGTTGGCTTCCCTGGAGTTATGAATTCCATAAGTTATTTCTCTGAAGCTGTACACCCCGTGAAGCCTGAGATCAAAGGGCATGCCGCCCTTCCTCAGAGATACAGGCCAGAGGGTTGATGTATGTTAACAACATATTGTCAGAGGTCTATAGGTGCTCTGCCCTGAGGGAAAGACACGGTCATTACTTCATACTGAGTAAACTGAGTGAATGCTTGAAGATACTCTTCCATTAACTCTGTTCCCCTGTGGCTACTTTCTTCTTTGTGATCTTTATTCAGATACCTGCTCAGAAATCAGTCAGTGTTTAGAAGAAGAGGTTTACTACAAAAGTAATTGTATTGATATGATAACAAAATATTTCCTTTCAAGTTAATTTCAGATAGGTAAAATAAGATAATCATGGAACTAACAGATGATAGATTAAATGTGTACGTAACTAAAAAAGTATAAAATCAAAACCCTGAATAAAGCTTTTTGCTACACGCCATCCTATCTCGTGTAGTTTGTTTCTTGACTTAAGAATTACAGGAGCAAGTTTACACCCACGGCAAAGCTGCTGTTTGTTCATGTCTCCAGTCACGCAACAAGTTCCCTTGCCTAGAATGCTAGGAGATAATTCTGCTGGTTTTGTTCCTCTCCTTCTCCTGTGCACTTGGACAAAGCATCCTCAGAAGTTGTTGAAACTGTTTATCCTCCCACAAAGGGAGCTAGCTTTCAGGCCAAGATGATACCTTAGAAAACAAACTAAAGAGAGAGAAAGAGCCCAATCTTTCGTAATACAGCTGAATTAGAAGCCTTCCCCTCCACTGGGTTTCTCAATTATGTGAGCCAATAAGTGGTTTTATCATTTAAACCATTTTGACCAAGTTTTCTTTCTTTTTTCAAAGTTCAGATTAACATGAGGGGACAGACGATTAGGTTACATTGCTTGCACTTGTTAGGTAGAGTCTCAGTTGCAGATGGTGCCCTTCACCTGTAAAGTGTGCCTGTTAGGTGAGAGCACTCTAATCCCCTTACCTCCTCCTCCTCATTCCTCTCCCCTACTTGAGTTTAACTGTTTTTCTCTTGTGTGATTACCAAGTTTTCTATTACCTGCAACACACAAGGGGTTCTAATTGATATATAGTGACATTTAGGAGAAATCCTATCACTGAAGATTATGTCAATTAAAAAAATATGAAGCACTACTAATATGAAGCACTAGTTTGATAGAAACCACTCAAACTAATATGTGTAACAGCAGAGAATATCCAAAAATACCTTAAATGCCATTTCTAATTTCTAAATTAATATATTAAAGACTTAGGTATAAGAAGAAAGATAAATTATTAAAAAATGCCATAGATTATTTATTCTTTCCATTTGTATGTCATAATATCACCAAGTAGAATACTTTTAACCTATCAAAACATAAGTCTATCTTTTTTTTTTTTTTTTCGAGATAGAGTCTCACTCTTTTGCCCTGGGTAGAGTACCATGGCATCATAGCTCACAGCAACCTCAAACTCCAGCTCACCTGATCCTCTTGCCCCAGCCTCCTGAGTAGCTAGGAGTACAGGCACTTGACACAATGCCTGGCTATTTTTATTTTTAAAGAGATGGAGTCTTACTCTTGCTCAGGTTGGTCTTAAACTCCTAAGCTCAGGCAGTCCTCCTGCCTTGACCTCCCAGAGTGCTAGGATTACAGGCATGAGACACCATGCCTGGCCAAAACATAACTCTAAATATAACAAATGAAAAGTAAAGAAAAAATTAGATACAGAAACAAGTTGAAATACTGAAATAGGAAGTAGTAAAGAAAAAATACCTGAACACTTCAAAGTACTACTCCAATTATTTTAAAAAATCTAAATACAAATAATTTATAATAACACTTCAAAATTTTTTTTGAAGAATGCCATGGCCTCATAGCTCAGTAGAATGCCATGGCCTCATAGCTCACAGCAACCTCAAACTCTTAGGCTCAAATGATCCTCTTGCCTCAGCCTCCCAAATAGTTGGGACTACAAGTGCCTACCACAATGCCTCGTTATTTTTTTAGAGATGTTCTCACTCTTGCTCTGGCTGTTCTCAAACCCATGAGCTCAAGCAATCCACTTGTGTCGGCCTCCCAGAATGCTAGGACTACAGGAAGCCACTGCCCCTCACCAACACTTTAAATTTTTTTAACACTTCAAATTTTAAAAGCAGCTTATTGTAATGTTATGATTTTTAATAAGAGCAGAGGAAAAGTTCCTGAGAGAAATACAGTTTTGCTACATAAGATCCAACTATAATTAAAAAGTATAAGAGAGTGGTTCGCTGCCTGTAGCTCAGCGGCTATGGCAGCAGGCCACATACACTGGGGCTGGAGGGTTCACCTGGCCTGGGCCTGCCAAATAACAATAACAACAACAACAATAGCCAGGCGTTGTGGTGGGTACTTGTAGTCCCAGCTACTTGGGAGGCTGAGGCAAGAGAATTGCTTAAGCTCTAGAGTTTGAGGTTGCTGTGAGCTGTGACATCATCGCACTCTACTGAGGGTGACATAGTGAGACTCTGCCTCAAAAAAAAAAAAAAAAAATAGAGTTAAGTTTTGATAGGTTAAAAGTATTCTACTTTTGGTTTACCTTTCAAACCAAAAATCAAAATAGGTCTTTTAAAAAAAGACAAAATAATTTTTTTAAAAAGACTAAAATATTTGACTTATAATGCTAACATTATTTTGTAACTTTGAACAAATGCTACTTTTCAAAAGTCCAGATATTGAAAAATAGCTCTTAAGTTTCTAATATGATTGTAATGATTTTAACATTTATTGAATAATTACTATGTGTCTCAGGTCCTGAGCTGGAAGCTTTTACAGGGTATCTCACTCTTCACAATAATGTTATGAGAGGTACTATCATCATCTGTATTTCACACATAAGTAAACTTAAACAGTTTAGTACATTACTTACAATTAAACAATTAGTAAACAGCAAGGCTAGTACCCTGAAGTATGTCTTCAGAGCTTGCATTTTTAATGTGATGATTATTTTTTTTTTCTTTTTGAGAGGGTCTTACTTTGTCACCCTCAATAGAGTGCTGTGGCGGCATAGCTCACAGCAACCTCAGACTCTTATGCTCAGGTGATTTTCTTGCCTTAGCCTCCTAAGTAGCTGGGATTACAGGCGCCTGCCACATGCCTGGCTACATTTTTTTAGAGACAGGGTCTTGAACCTGTGAACTCAGGCAATCCACCCGCCTCAGCCTCCCAGAGTGCTGGGATTACAGATGTGAGCCACCATGCCCGGCCTTTTGATGACTGTTATTATGCTGATTATTTTAAAAACTGGACAAAATCAACTTTCAATTAATTAAAAAGATAATGCACTAAGCTTACTTCACTAAGAATAGCTGGTTGGGGACAGAATAATGGAGGAGCTGGAAGGTACAAGCCAACCGGAACTAAGCCCCACAGTCTCTTACTGAAGTCCTTAGCAGAGTCTATCAGAAGCTGAAATATGTCTGAAAGAATATCTGCATCAGCCATAACTGAGGCTTTCAGTACTTCTTGCACTGAACCAAATAGCAGATTTGCATCTTCCTCTTCCATGGGATCTAGCAAATACAAAATTTGATAAAAGAGTTAAAATTCATATTAAACTTTTTATCCTATTTTGTAGAATAAAATTTTAATCCAAAAATGTGACTGTCGAGCAGGAAAATACTGGTTACCTACAAAACATCCACACTTACAGATGGAAATTTATGAACTGTCCCGTTATTTAAAGATTATAGGGAATCAGAGCATGAAAGTTTTTTCCAGAATTAGATATTGTAGTAACAACTATACAATAAAAATATTCCTGGAATGTAGTTCTGAGTCAAAAAATAATAGTAATGGAAAAAATATTAATGTGAAGAAGAATGTCAAGAAAGACACCAAAATAATGTTACTATATTACATAAAAGCAGGGACAGTGTATGTTTCTTCTCTTTTAAAAAAAAAAATAGTCCATGCTGGTACTTTTATAATAATGAAATTAATAGAAGTGACTTATAAAGTTAAGAAAATGAAAAATACAAACTATACATAAATATTCAATTACGTAAATATCTGTATATATGTGAACATGTCTCAGAAGGCAAAATGCAAAGAGATGTAAGTGGTACAAATGGAGACTTAGAGTGTCTCTCTATTCTGAAATATTTAAAGCATACTGTATAGAATATGACGAACAGTCATTTACTGACTTCCCTATCCTTGTCTGACATTAACATTTTTGCTATATTCAATTTAGGAAGCCACTGTCCAGAATTTGGTACAGATATATTGGAATTCCAATTAAACATACATTGTCTTTCTGTTCTATATACAAGGCTTAGCCTCTCCTTCATATTTTTCAACTATTTTTAAATATTATATATATATTTATCTTTATCTCTCTGTATTTTGTAGTCATATATAGCTCAAATTAATCTTCTAGGTCACTAATTCATTCTTAACCTGGTCTAATAACTTTACTCATCTGTTGAGCTTTATGTTTTAAAATCAGATTTGCTGAGGCATAATTTACATATAACATAATTCAGCCTTTTTAAAGTATACAGTTTGATAAATTTTAAGAAATCCATATAGGCCTATTAGAACATTTTCATTACTCCAAAAAAGTTCTCTTATGTTCCTTTATTATCAATTCTTCCCCCCACGCCCACAAAGGTAACCACTGATCTGTTTCCTGCTTCTGTAGTTTTACTTTTTATAAAATGCCACACTGATGGAACCACAGGATACATAGTCTATTTCTGACTCCTTTCATTCAGAGTAATGGTCCTGCAATTCCTCGATGTTACCACGTTATCAGTAGTTTGCTCCTCTTTGTTGTTGCTCCATTTTACAGACATATTGCAATTTGTTTCTCCTTTCACCAGTTGATGAACATTAGCCTATTTTTTTGGCTATTATGAAAAAGCAGCTATAAGCACTCATGTATGGTTCTTGAGTGGACCTATGCTTTCATTTCTTTTAGGTAATAATTAGGAGTGAATTTCTTTGAGATTTTTGTTTTTTTTCTTTTTTGAGACCATGTCTCACTCTATTGCCCAGGGTACAGTGCCATGGTATCAGACTACCTCACAGCAACCACAAACTCCTGGACTCAAGTGACTCTCCTGCCTCAGCCTCTCACGTACTTGCCTGACTAATTTTTCTGTTTTTAGTAGACACAGGGTCTCAGTCTTACTCAGGCTAGTCTCCTTGAGCTCAAGGGATCCTCCCACCTCCGCCTCCCAGAGTGCCAGAATTATAGTTATGGCTTCCTTTGAGTTTTACCTGCTCTTTGTTTTTTAACTCTGTGGCAGAGTTTTCAGAAAACAATGTAATGCCAGAACTTTTAAGTTCAGATTTTTGGGATTTTTTTTTAGTCCCTTTCTTAAAATTCAACTTTCATGTAGTAACATTATCTCTTCATCAATTAAAAAGAACGAACTGCACAGAAAACTTTCGAAGGAAAGTTTATACTTAGATTTCCAAATATTATGAGTTCTCTGAAGAAAAGTTATAATTTTAGGAATCTAGACTGTAAGTCTCACTTCTTCATGCCATAAACACTCAAAGAAACAAAAGAACCCCACAGTTGTCCTGGTTTTACCATTCAGTATACAATTTTAAATAACTGATTAAATTACTTTTGTTTAAGTTTCTTTATCTGCAAAACATAAAACTTTTATAGGATTCCTAGGTAAAAGAATATAATACATTTAATATTATATTATTTTTAATTTTTTAATACTTTGAAGTTTTCAAATAAAAAAATCTATGATTTATAAACAATGTGAGAGTTGAACTAAACACTTATAAGTACCCTTGCAGGTTTGAGATTCTATAAATTTATGGCTGCAAAAGAAAATTACCGTGTCAAATGGTCTATGAACCAAGTGTATGGTGCCCCATGATCATACTAATGTACACAGCTATGATTTAATAAAAAAATAAATAAATTGGAAAAAAAAAAAGAAAATTACCCAAATAAGGCAAAATATGATTAGCATAAAATTATGTATGGAAAATCAGAAAATCATTTAGTTATTAACATCTGCCTTTTGAGCTGGTATCAAATCTGATGTTCCCATGATTAATTACAAATACCATACTTTTATTTTTGACAAGTTTATTTCAAAGTGTTAACACATTTGTTGATATTTATAAGCTTTTAAAAATATTATTAGGTTGACATTAACCTGATACATGTGTCAAACCTTATATAGATAACATACCTGTAAACTGTTTATATTTAGAGCCCATTTCATTTTTTGCTTTTAAAGAGGCTGGCTGACCTAGAAAACACTGTAGTTTTTCCTGGAAAATCTGTGCTGGAGTTATAGTTAATGGTAGATTTAGACCTTTTTTCTTGGACCTGAAATGATAAAATAAAAGAAATGAATCTAAATCTTTGAAAACTGTAAAAAATTCACACATCAAGAATTCAACATGAAATTTTAAGAAACAGAATTCATTTTTTAAAATCATCCTATATTTAAGAAAAATATTGAAGCAAATACTATTTTAAGTGGGCCTCTACAATTATAATCCTTATATATTTCCCCACTCTTTTTTCCAACTGTTATCATAAGTATGTACTCTATCCAAACTGAACCAAACTTGTGTTTTACCAAATTCCTCAGTAAAACATACTTGGAGTATTTTCTCTTCTTACAGCTACTCAATTTGTTAAGAATGCCAATTTGTTAATGCCCATCTCAATGGTATAATCTACATAAAGTATTTCCTGTCTTTCTCCCATTGGCTCTCCCCAGTGAACCACTGGCACTTTTCTTACTATACTATGTAGGTTACAATAATATTTTGTCCTCTTTTCTTACTGTTTTTTTTTTTTTAAGAGACAATGTCTCACTCTGTGACCTAGGCCAGAGTGCAGTGGCATGATCTTAACTCAGAGATGTTAGCTCACTATAACCTCAAACTCTTGAGCTCAAGCAATTTTCCCACCACAGCCTCCCAAGTAGTTAGGACTATAGATATATGCCACTATGTCCAGCTAATTTATTTTTATTTTTTTGTAGAGAAAAGGTCTTGCTATATTGCCCAGGTTAATCTTGAACTACTGGCCCCAAGTGATCCTCCCACCTCTAACCTCCCAAACCACTGGGATTATAGACATGAGCCACCATGCCTAGCCTATTTTCTCTATTAAAGTATAGAAACTATGTGTCATTGAAGTTTATATCCACCAGAATACCTTGCACAGACTTTGTAACACAGCAGTTAACAAATAAATCTACGTTGAATTATTGTAATGAAAAATATGGAAAAGACAACAATGCCACAATATTTAGAAAAATTAAAATCAGAGATTAATTAGCTTAAAACATAAATCCTACCTGAATAAACTCTCTCATTGACTATAAGCCCTTTAAGGGCATTACTAACAGATTCATGTGCTAAATAAACATTAGCACAAATAAATAAGCCATTGAACTGCCCAACACAATAACCACTAACCACATGTGGCTACTGAAACTTAAATTTATTAAAATTAAATTGGAAATTCAATTCCTTGGTTTCGCTGACCATATTTCACTAGTTACTTGTGGTTATTGGCACATATTGGGCAACACATAAACATTTCTATCACTGAAGAAGGTTCTAGCATACAATGCTAAACTAAGGCTTCCATATAGTATATAAACACCAGCAGTAATAAGAGAAATAGAAAATACTTTAGATGGTACTATCACACTATATCTTAAGTTTGCTAAAAATACAAACCTCACATAATTGCTATCATGTTTACAGAACAGCTGGAATGCCACACCAATTGAAACAGATGTCTTCCAGTCTCCAAGTTTATGTGCCAACCATACAGCCTCTGGAACCAGGCCACCAATAAATAATAATTCAAGTGCATATTCAACTGTCCACACATTAGAGAGATTCTGATCTCTAACAACACTGGCCACCTTAGAGTGCTGCACAGGAATAAGTCTAAGGGAATGATCTGAGAATAAATTAAAGAAAATGGATATAATTACATATATTCAAAACTCATGCTTCCTTACATGGGCATATTTATTCCTTCAATTACTATTTTCTACACAAAACCACAAGGAAGATACATACGACATAGGCTAAAGTAATACTAAACACGCTATAGAACAGTTTTTTAACACTGAAGAATGTGCCTCATTAGTGGGTCATGGAACAAATGTTTGGTTCTTTAAAAAATGAAAGAGAACAGAGAAAAAGAAGAATAGAAAGTATCAGAGTGAACTACACAAAATAAAGGTAAATACTGTTAAATGAAAATTTTGCGTCAGATAACATGCACATGCGTATAAAAACATTTATATTTACTGGGCCACAATGTACAGTTTATTACTGTAGGCTGCTTGGATATATATGCCTATATCTTATACTAGATTGTGACATTTGGAAGGCACAGGCTACATTTTACCTGACTTTGCACTATTTATAGAGTCAAATAATAAAAAACTAATTTGAGGTAATATTCGAGCATATTAAGTGTTCAATATTTTAGTATTCATTAGAAAGTAGAAAAGTGTAATTTTTACTAATCCTAACTAAATGATAAGATTCAAGTCTGGTCTGAAATTTAATGCAAAACAGTGATATCCTTCCTTTTATACCTTTCCCTAAATTGAAATAACTTGATAAAGTATCCTGAAAATATGATAAAAACATTATTTTAAAAATCTATGTTGGCCATAAAGTGAGACTCTGTCTCTAAAAAAAAAAAAAAAAAATCTATGTTGGCCAAGGCAGGTAGATTGCTTGAGCTCATGGGTTCGAGATTAGGCTGAGCAAGAACAAGACCTCATCTCTAAAACTAGCCGGGTATTGATTGTGGTGGGTGCCTGTAGTCCCAGCTACTTGGGAGGCTGAGGCAAGAGAATCCTTTGAGCCCAGGAATATGAGGTTGTTGTGAGCCATGATGCCAGGGACTCTACTAAGGGCAACAAAGTGAAAACTATGCCTCAAAAAACAAAACAAAACAAAACAAAAAACTATGTTGGCTAGGTGCAGCAGCTGATGCCTATAATTCTAGCATTCTGGGAGGCCAAGACAGATGGACTGCTTGAGCTCTGGAGTTGGAGACCAGCCTGAGCAAGAATGAGATCCCATCTCTACAAAAAAGGGACTAGCTGGGCTTCATGGTGGGTGCCTGTAGTCTCAACTACTTGGGAGGCTGAAGCAAGAGGATCACTTTAGCCCAAGAGTTTGAAATTGTTGTGAGCTATGATGCCATGGTACTCTACTCAGGGCAACAGAGTGAGACTTTATCTCAAAAAAAAAAAAAAAAAAAAAAAGTCTGGCTCAGCACTCGTAGCTCAATAGGGTACTGGCACATGCACTGAGGCTAGTGGGTTCAAACCCAGCCAGGGCCTGCTAAACAACAACTGCAACAAAAAAATAGCTGGGTACTGTGGTGGGCACCTGTAGTCCCAGTTACTTGGGAGTCTGAGGCAAACGAATAGCTTAAGCCCAAGAGTTTGAGGTTGCTGTGAGCTGTGATGCCACAGAACTCTACAAAGGGCGGCATAGTGAGAGTCTGTCTCAAAAAAAACAAAACAAAACAAAACCGTGAGTCTTAGACGGACTCATTAGATCAGAGAAAGGAGCAGACTATGTTCAGAGAGAAAAGGCAAGGAGAGGCAGTTGCATCTGAAGTATAATCAAGTAAAACCGGACATGGTGGAGGGAGACAGGGAAGCCGTCTAGATCCTGGAAGAAAGTTGAGGCACTTGTTTCTCCCAGAACCACTTTTGCTTTTTTCAGAAAAGGAACCCTAGAGAATTTCTCTTCTGATTATACTTCATGCACATAATATTCTGGGGACCCAGACCCTCCTGAAGACCCCCATGCAAGACTAGACAACACTGCAGAGGAAGCAGCCCAACTGGGGAGGATAGTCCTCCACTCCTACCCACATCCTCAATCACAGAACAAGAGGCTGAACACGTAGTTCAAAATTCATAGTTCTATGATTGATTACATTTGCTGGCCACTTGTTGCTATTTCCATTAAACTTCTAATTACATTATAACTTGTACTACTCTAGTCTACCTGTGCCTTGAACATAAGTATCAGTTCATGTCATCTTTTTATCGTAAAGGTCTCCAATAACTTCCCATTATACTTAAAATTCAGATTCCTTACCATGGCTTACATTATCTGTCTCCTTTTCTGACTGCATCTCAAGTCACTCTCCACCTCATCCCCTAATTTATAGACATACCAGCCTTTTAGTTTCTCTAGCATATCAAGCTCATTATTACCCTGGGGCTTCTGCACAAGCTCAGTTTAGAATACTCTGTGCCCTCATGTATAACAAGACTAGCTCTTTTTTGTTATAAGAGTTCAGCCTAAATTTCACTCTTCAGAGAGTTTCTCTTGAAATTCCCAATCTAGCTTGGTGCCTGTGGCTCAAGCGGCTAAGGCGCCAGCCACATACACCTACGCTGGCAGGTTCAATTCCAGCCCGGGCCCACCAAACAATAACGGCGGCTGCAACTGAAATTCCCAATCTAAAAAAGCCATTCAGTCACATTAATGGCGTTACTTTATTTTAATTCCCTCCATAACAATTAATTATCATCATTTGGTATATTTTGCTTTTGTATTCATTTGTTTGTCTGTCTCAACCTATTAGATGTAAACACCACGAAGAACAAATTCTTTATCTGTTTTGTTCAGGGCAGTTAGAATAAGTAAGTCTGCTTCAGGTGTTAAACAAAACGACAAATGTTTTCATACTATCGATTTCACATGATGCAACATAACACCTAGAGCACTGACTGGCACATAGCAGGCACTAAATAAAAATTGGTAGAATGGAGCTGAGTGTGGTAGTGCATGCCTGTATTCCCAGCTACTTGGGAGGCTGAGGTGAGAGGATCATTTCAGCCAGGAGATCGAGTCCAACCTAGGAAACGCAGTGAGACACTATCTTAAAAAAAAAAATTACAATGAATGTCATAGAAATGTGTACATGTTTATCTCCATGAAGGCATGGCAGTTATCTAGCATAGGATTAGGTATCTTTAGACCATATTAGTGAAATTATTAAATTTTAAAGTAAATGGTCCAAATAAAATTATAAAAGTAAATTGTCTAAATAAAATTAAATTCTAAATTAGCAGACTTAAAATTTGTTAATTTCCACATGTTTAAATAAAATAAAGGTGGCAGCTCTTTTACTTTAAAAGTGGAAGCTTTAGGTTGGTTAAAGTACAGTGGTGTTTACAACTAACTGATCATAACCATTTATACATTTTGTTCCTTCTACACTCCACTGCTTCACTGGATTAGCCTAAAGAAAAACATTTTAGCAATCTTTATAAATACCAATTTGCCAAAAAAAAAAAAAAAAAAAAAATTTTTTTTTTTTTTTTTTTTTTGCAGCAGTTTTTAGCCGGGGCTAGGTTTGAACCCACTACCTCCAGCATATGGGGCAGGCGCCCTACTCCTTTGAGCCACAGGCGCCACCTCAATTTGCCAAAAGTTTTTAATAAAAACTTCCTTATTCAATAAAAACAAATCTAAGCAATCGCCTCTTTCAGATTCTATTCCTTTGGAAATAGTCACTGAGCATCTCCTATCTGTCAGGCACTATGCTAAAACAGTACTATTTCCACACAATAATGATCTCTATATAATTTCAAATATTTTATTGTATAGAAAGACAAATGAAAAACTGACCTGTCTTCCATATTACCTGTTTTAGTATGGAGTGGAGGAAGAACATTCACATTGTGAGGTGGCAAAATGTAAAGCTGCTGATTGGTGAAATAGGCGGCCATGAAGCGAGCCATGGACTGGATGACTCTCAATGCTGCCTCAAGATGAGCATCTCCAGTCAGCCCATGCTCACAGTGAGACATCCCCGGAACTATAGAGTACAGCAGATGACCAAAAGAGAATCTGGTCAAACTATCAAAAAGTAGTATTAAGTTCCCAACATTATGTAAGAAGAAAACTATAATTAACATTTTCTTCTGTGTATCAATGTCCGATACAAGCAAAGTTGTAATAGGTATTCATACTTCTTGAAGACAACAAGAACAAAAGCAACTACAGTTGACCTTTAAAAAACACGGGTTTTGCTCAGTGGTTAGGGCACCGACAACATACATCAGGGCTGGCTGGTTAGTTAGAACCCAGCCTGGTCCTGCTAAACAATGACAACTACAACAAAAAAAATAGCTGGGCATTGTGGCGGGCCCCTGTAGTCCTAGCTACTTGGGAGGCTAAGGCAAGAGAATTGCTTAAGCCCAAGAGTTTGAGGTTGCTGTGAGCTGTGAGGCCATGGCACTTTACTGAGGGCGACATAGTGAGACTCTGTCTCAAAAAAACAAAACAAAACAAAAAAAACCACGGATTTGAACCACGCTGATCCACTTACATGCAATCTTTTTTTCAATAAATATACTGGAAATATTTTTGGAGATTTTCAATAATTTGAAAAAACTTACAAACTACATAGCCTAGAAATATAAAAAATATTAAGAAAAAGGCATGTCATTAATGCATAAAACATATGTAGGTATTAGTCTTCATTTTACTATGTATTTAATCCATTACCATAAATACACACATTAAAAAGTCAAAATTTATCAAAATTTATGCACACAAACACAGACTGTACATGGTGCCATTTGCAGTCCAAGAGTAATGTAAGCAAATACAAAGATGTAGTATTAAATTCTAACTATATAAAATTAACTGTAGTACATACTATACTACTATAATAATTTGTATCCACCTCCTATTGCTATCCAAGTAAGCTCAACTGTTGTGAGTACCTGCTTGAAATGCCATGTGAGGCTAGAAGCACAGTGGCTCACACCTACAATCCCAGGACTTTAGGAAGCCAAGGCGGAAAGACTGCTTAAAGCCAGGAGTTGGAGACCAGCCTGAGCAATACAGGGAGACCCCATCTCAATAAAACATAGAAAACTCAGCTAGGCACAGTAGCCCATGCTTACAGTCCCAGCTACTCGGGAGGCTGAGGCAGAAAGATTGTCTGAGCTTAAAACTCAGCGGTTGCAGTGAGCTATGATGATGCCACTATACTTTAGCAACAGAGTGCGACTCTATCAACAACAGAAGGTGCCATGTGATGCTAATCTTTTCCATATGAACAGTCAATCTCTCTTGCAAATATGTGTATTGCAATAAAAAGCAATCTCTCGGGTGGCGCCTGTGGCTCAATGAGTAGGGCGCCGGCCCCATATACCGAGGGTGGCGGGTTCAAACCCAGCCCCGGCTGAACTGCAATCAAAAAATAGCCAGGTGTTGTGGCAGGCGCCTGTAATCCTAGCTGCTCGGGAGGCTGAGGCAGGAGAATCGCGGAAGCCCACGAGCTAGAGGTTGCTGTAACCTGTGACATCATGGCACTCTACTGAAGGCGGTAAAGTGAGACTCTGTCTCTACAAAAAAAAAAAAAAAATAAATAAATAAAATAAAAAAATAAAAAAAGCGATCTCTCGTGGTTCCCATATTTTTCATTATGTGTATTTCATTACCATAAACCTTGAGTAACATCACAGGACCTGTACAAAGTGCTGATAGTGGACTGGGCGTGGTAGCTCATGTCGGCAATCTTCTCTCTCTGGGAGGCTTAGGAGGGTGAATTACTTGAGCTCAGGAGTTCCAGACAAGAACAAGACTCCGCCGCTACTAAAAATAGAAAAACTAGCCAGGCATGGTGGTGCACACCTGTAGTCCCAGCTACTTGGGAGGCTGAGGCAATAGGATCACTTGAGCCCAAGAGTTTGAGGTTGCTGTGAGCTCTGATGATGCCACAGCACTCTACTCAGGGCAATGAAATGAAAGTGACTGAAAAAAAAAACCTCACAAAAAACAAAGTGCTAACAGTGATCTTGGGAGTAATCCCAAGAAGCAGAGAAAAGTCAAGATGTTACAAGAAAAACCTGAGTTGTTTAATATGTACTATGCAGATTGAGGTCTGCAGCTATAATTGCCTGCTATTTCACACAGGGGATTCATTTTATAAACAGACAATATAAACTTACAGTATCAATAAACACAGTAAGTATTGTAAATGTACTTTCTTTCCTTATGATCTTTTTTATTTTTGTTTTTTTTTTTTGAGACTGACTCTCATTCCATAGCCCTGCATAGCATTTTATTTTCTCTATCTTACTTTAAGAATATTATATAGTACATATACAAAAATATGTCTGAACCTACTATTTATGTTATTGATAAGGCTTCCTGTCAAAAGTAAGACTGTTGGCTGGGCACAGTGGCTCACAGCTGTATTCTAGTACTCTGGGAGGCCAAGGTGGGTCAATTGCTTGAGTTCATGAGTTTGAGACCAGTCTGAGCAAGAGCAAGACCCTGTCTGTACTAAAAACAGAAAAACAGAGGCAAGAGGATAGCCTGAGGGCAAGAGTTGGAGGTTACTGTGAGCTATGACACCAGGACACCATGGCACTCTGCTCAGGGCAACAGCTTGAGACTCTGTGTCAAAAAAGAAAAAAAAAAAAAAAAAGTAGGCTATTATTTGGGGAAGTCAAAAGTTAGACACGAATTTTCATTTGCATAGGTTCAAACTCCTAATGCCTGCATTGTTCGAGGGTCAACTGCACTTCATAATTGTGAGCACATACACACACTTAGGAACTGTTTATAAGTTTGACAGATTTTTAAAATGGAAATATCAATACAAAACAATCCAGCCATGATGGCCTTATAAGCTTAGTATTTTGTTAGCTGTTTTCCCTTTTTCCTTCCATTTTCATGTTTTTTAAAGAAAGAGGCAGGACACACTACAAAAATAATAAAAAAAAAACAAAATGGAGATTCACAATGCTGAGAATTAGAACTAAGCATTCTAATATACCCTCATTAGCAATAGTGGCTCTCTTGCAAAAGATTCTTTGGGGGTCCGATTCACTGCCTGGACTTCTCTCAGCTAAACCAACTTTGACTTCCAAGGCAGAGTGAAAAGTGTGATTCTGTTCAACTACCCTGATGTGAGCCCGTAAATGAGATTCTGTTACTACTACAATTCATAGCAGCTCTGCTCAGGCTCTAGACATATATAATGGTTAAACCACACCACAATTCTATGAGGCAGGTTATAATCCCCTGTTTTAGAAACAAAGAATCTGAGTGTGGGGAGAGAAGACTCCAGGCATCTCTGGCTGGTGGGATCTGGCCAGAAACATCCCTTTGTGGACACAGGGAGTCAGCATGTTCTGAACCCCATGAGAAGGACAAAAGCAGTGGAGAACTGGCAAGTGTTTGTGTGTGTTCATTCGGTCTAATCCCACTGGCAGCTTTAAGTATAGCAGCAGTGAGATTGCAAACTGGAAAGGCCTTACCTGTGAGCTGTTTTGTTGTTTTTGAACTTGGCACTCAGTTGAACTACCTTGGGAGAACTTGGGCAGAGTGCAGAGAACTTTTTGTTTGTTTGTTTGTGTTTTTGCAGTTTTTTGCCAGGGCTGGGTTTGAACTCGCCACCTCCGGCCACCTCCCACCACCTCGGGCATATGGGGCCGAGGCCCTAGGCCTTTGAGCCACAGGCGCCACCCAAGTGCAAAGGACTTTAAGTGTTGTCTAGGGCCCCAGACTGAGCCGGTGAGCCAGACGAAGCTAACAGTGTTTGGCTGTGGGCCAGGTGGAGCCACTGTGGGAGAACTACTCAGGCAAGTTCCACCCTCAGGGTCACAGAGCAAGGATCAGGCAGGAGGGAATAATCTAGTGACTGAGCAGCCTAAAGGTGGTGACTGAGATGCCTTATAGCCCTTGCCCTCAGGGGCAGTGACACAGGTTTTGGCACACTGATTAAGTGGATAGCAACTTCAGGAGTGATCCCAGTGACAAGTGCTTTCCTGGGAAAGCTTCTGCTTAGCCAAGGTTAGCAGTTTAAAGTGCCTTTTAAGTGGGCTGAGGAGAGATTTAAGCTCTCCACCCTGCAGGGTTTGACAAATCAGCAGAGGCCTTCAGTCTCCATCTTGTACAGCCCTGTCAGCATTGTAATTAATATCTCATACCCCAGAAGTTCACCTGTTGCCCAGACAATATCCAGCAAGATATATATACTGCTTTGTTTTTGGTGGTTTTTTTTTTATTTCAACCTTTTCCCTATAGATTTTTCTTTTTTTTTCCATTCTTTTCTTTCTTCATTTTTCTAATTTAAATATAATTTTCCCTTGTTACCTTTTTCAGCAATTAGAACTTCATTTTTGCTAGTGTTTCCATCCTAATTATTTGTTTTTTTTCCCCCAATTTTATCCTGTAAAGTTCTGTTTGCTTGGTTTGCTTTGATTGTATTTTTATCTTTACTTGGTGAAGGTGGGATACTGTGTCCGATCAGGCTAGCAAAGAGCTGCTGACCTCAAGTGACCACCTAATCCGGCACCCCCAGAGGTTGGGAGTGTTTAAGGTTAGGTCAAAGTATCCTACTGTACACCTTCGTTGCTCCTGTCTCCCTCTTTCTGTGCTTCTCTTCTTTTT